>NW_022146169.1:1800460-2069060 GCF_002938485.1 Sitophilus oryzae | reverse complement strand
ATAAATATACCAGTGCAGTTGACGCGCTAAAATTCAAAATAAATTCTTAGTTATAAATCGTTTGTAAATAGTTCTATAAGTCTTTTATCGTTATTGTTTCTGTTAATTAGTGTTAAATAAATAGTGTTTAAATAAATTGTGACTTTCTATCCACACGGAACCGACGAAAAACGTAACAGAAGTTAATAAAAAGTGTTTTCAGAAGATGTTAAAAAACTTTTTAATATCTACAACTGGATATTAAAATCTAAAGAAAGAAATATATTTTTATCTTGAAACTTTGATTTTAGGTTACAAAAGATAAAACGTACAGAATAATTTACGAACATAGCAAGGATGTGACCGATAAGCGGAACATGATCAATTTGATCAAAGCTGGAAAGCATGTCCACATCGATTGGAAGATC
Organism: Sitophilus oryzae; assembly: GCF_002938485.1. Taxonomy (NCBI): domain Eukaryota; kingdom Metazoa; phylum Arthropoda; class Insecta; order Coleoptera; family Curculionidae; genus Sitophilus; species Sitophilus oryzae. The sequence continues at coordinate 2,068,653 of NW_022146169.1, read as the reverse complement.
AAGCTGCAATATATTATGAAGCAACAGTTTCAAGAAAGCGATACTTGTGATTTAGCTTTAGGTAGATAGATATTGTCTACATTAATATTAGAAAATTGCGATTTTGACTTATATAACAGTTTTTTTTTCTGATTACCTATAACACAGCCTATACATTAGACAGCCAGTCGACTTACGATCATTTACATGGAGATCTACACACCTACCTAGATATTTGCTTATCTTATGTTATATAACAAGTAGGATTCTGAGCTCCATTGAAGCTTCGTTTATAAAAATATTGAGAGTGGTGCTCTATGCAATTGCATCTGTAGGCGCGGCATATACAACGCACGGCAAATGAAGCACGGATACCCCCAAACTAGCGAAATCGACTGGCTGTTTAATGAATAGGCTGTGCCTATAAGCGGTGCGTAGTGCTATATATTTTTACTATACTACTATTCTAAAACGCAATCTCATTCAGGGTCATTCTATACATGTAGTACCAAAAATGTACCTAACATTCATTATACTTTTTCCAGGAGCTGATGAATTTTTTGACGAACAAATTGCCTTAATTGTCTCACCTGATACACCATATTTAAATAAAATTAATACTGAGTAAGTTAAGCCAAAGTCTGTCAAACGAGAGAATACCTGACACTTGACAGTGACAGTTATCTGTCATTTTAAAGCATTTTTCGGGTTCTTGTTATTACCGATTCTGAACCGTCCTAGAACTCTGCGCATGCGCGAATGAAATAATGTCTTCATATTTCCTTCTGCGCATACACATTACAGTTCTAGGACGGTTCAGAATCGGTAATAAGAGAAACCCGAAGTAAGCTTAAGTCATATGTAAATTTGAATTTTCTATCATTTTTCAAGACGTCTTCTGTCAGATTTTTCAAGACGTCTTCAAACAGACGTTACGGTAATTATTATTTCAAGTGAATTAAAAACTTTATATATGGCAAAATACCATACGATTGAAAAAAAAACGGCGTCAAAGACTGTTGGGGAATGAAAATCGATAATAATTTTGACGAGGTCAATCCCTAGATGTTATTTAATTGACCCGTACTCTTCTTTATTTTTTCATGGCGCTTACTGCCAGTTGGCCTTAGCAAGGATGTATTTTATTTTTATTTTGAGTAAAAATTATTTTTCCATGGTGTAGTTTAAAATTCGAGAAAAATAATTTTTGGAAATAGACTTGTGTGCCTGGGAATCATGTAGATGATGGGAACGTCTAGAGATTGACCTCTACAAAATTGATATCGATCGTCATTCCCCAGCCGTCTTTGACGCCGTTTTTTTTTCGATCATACGGTCAAACACCATACCTATAATAAAACAAATAAAGGAATATTTAAAGTATCTCACATGAGAGAATATTTCTACAGATGACAACCAAAAATGACAGAACAATAATCTACTTTTGTATTTAAATTACAAAGAACTGTCACTGTCATATTACAATACGATAAAAAAGGGCGTCAGAGTTGTATTGGAAATGAAGATACATGACTTTTTAAACGACACATAAACAGTGAACACACGTAAAATTATATGGTAACTGCGATCGATCGTCATTTTCAACTAATTAAAGCACTAGGTCACCATAATACCACAGATTATACAGATTATAATCTTTGTTTTTTTCTTTATTGTTTTTCGTGGTTCCAATTTTCGGAATCGGGCACTAGTTAGGTGACTAGTTTGCGCACATAGCACGTCCACTTATGGCCTCTAAAATTGTGCACAGCGCCTGACCGGCACAGCTATTAGAGAGATATCGGAAAACCGAATAGCGTCATCCAGTATTTACGCGTACCTTATCATGGTTACGATATGCGCGAGTCAATTTTTAACGCACCCGCTAATAACGTTACCGCCTGACGTAATTTGCGAATAAATTACACCAAGCGCTCTCTCTAAATAACCTCTGATAACGTTTAAAAATTGCTTAAATTGGCATGTGCGGGTATTTGACAACCGGAGCCGGCCGGCGCGGCGCGCGGCGAGATCTTTTATTTTAGGTTATGTTTGAATTGTTTTGAATTATTGCTTTAGTTTTGTTAGGTAATTTGATATTTAAGTAGCTGGGATTAGTTTTAATTAAATAAATATGGATTCCACCTCTTCCAATACTAAAGAACCTATAAAGAGTCTTAGGTTTACAGCAGATGACGACTTAGCCCTTCTAAGAGAATTTGCTGCTTGTTGCCCTAAACCCACTGGCAGACGTTGAACAATAAAGCACTGGAAATAAGCCACTTTAGCCCTTTTAGTTTTAAAATACCTAGTAAACAAAACAATTTCAAAGTTTTAAATTCAAAGTTAGGTTAAGTTTAAATAACGGACGCGACGCGATCAGAATTCTTTCCGATCCGATAACTATAAATAAAGAGAGTTAATACCACCTCACGTAAAGGAAATAACACCTGGCCTTATTAACGTCCATGCACGCTATTTGGTTTAGCGATATCTCTCTATTACGCTGTTTATTGTTATTTTACGCGAGTTTATTTTTGCGCACAGGGAATTTGACTCGTTTGCACATCGTCATAAAAAACAACTTTCGTACCACGAATTAGGGACAAGATTTTTATCTGTATACTTATAGGATACCTAATCTGTGATAATACACCAAAACACTACTTTTAGACACTGGACGTGCGTTTCACTAACTATGATATCTTTAAAACATAATTATAATCATCTTCTGAGGATGGTACCTAATATGGGTAGCGAAACGTAGGTCCAGAATTTAAAGTAAGTGCATTGGTGTACTGTGGTAAAGCAGTGTTTTTTGCTGTTGTAATGTCATGGATTCCAACATCCAGATCGAAAAAAAACGGCGTCAGATCGCTGTTATTTTATATGTAAAATTATATCGGGAATGTCATCGATCGTCATTTCCAAGCCAACTGGACGCCGCCGCCGTTTCTATTCGATCATACGGTACTTAAAAGCGAATAGAGCAACGGCCTAGCTACGTCGAAACACCGGTTCCCTTTAGAACACCGAAGTTAAGCGACGTAAGGCGATACTAGTGGATGGACGGGTGACCGGTTCGAAACTCTGTATCGTGCCGTTGTCCAATAAAGGTAAAAGTGTAAAATCTATTGACACACACTGCTCATTCACGCCGGTTCGAGGCCGGATGAGATCGGATATCTCGTGAGTAAGAGTCGATTTAGACACTTGCCAAGTCGGTAGGCCATTGACCACGATATGGCCGAGGACCGCGGTTTGGATTCCGCGTAAACAAAGTAGGCCCCGTCCAGATTAGCCCTGGCAGCAAAAAGGAGACGTTAACTGAAATCTTTACTTTACTTTTTAAAAGTGAATAGTTTTTAATTCTAAGGTATATTTGTTATAACTTTTAGAATTAAAAAACTACACCAGGTCGGTTTAATACAGAAATGGTTAGAAGATTATCTACCAAAAAAAGACAAATGTTGGAAGAAAAAACGCAGTGTTGAAGTGAACAATCATACTGTCAACTTGGATGATATGCAAGGCAGTTTCTTCATTTTAGCTTTAGGTAAGAAATCCCTCAAACAACAAAAATCCATCTCCAAGAAAAACTTTTAAATTATTAAGCATATTTACGAATAAGTATACCCATATAAAAATGCAGTCTACAGGGTTCTTGTAAACCAACAAACCTGCCTTGCTAAACCCTACAACGTCATGTTTCGAAATCTAAAAAATCCGATTACGAACGAATACCTAACCCCCCCCCCAATAGCTTCCATAATTTTCTAAATGAATTTTAACAGATACAATCCTACAAACTTTACAATCCTGTCGATACTTTTCCTACTCCACAACTTGATATAACATTTTCAATCTGATGTATTATTTCTTAGCAATCATCATCAACTTTGCTTTTTATGTAACTGATCAAATTTAACATATTTTTAATCTGTAGGTTTCCTCTTATCATTTATTGTAATATTTACTGAAAAACTATGGTGGAAGAAAGTCACAAATAAAGAAAACAACTCAGAAGTCCAACCGTTTACAACATAATTTATTTTTCAAATTTATACATTTTGTATATTTTATTTTTTATTAATACCATGTATTATAATATTTAATATAATATTAGTAAAGTTTACATCTATATCACTTGTTTTTAATATAATATCTATAATCTATTTGTATACTACAAAATTTAAATTATTTGGATTTGAAGTTGTCAAATATCATTTGGTACGTATATTGCGATAAAAAAAGTAGTACAACAAAATATGATTTAATCTGCTGGTCTATAATAAAATAAAAAAAAACTTGAAAAATTGCCCATTTTTAAAAGGTAGGTAAATTTTTTATATCTTTATTTCGCCACGTATACCTACCAATTATTACCAAATTCATTATAACGCCTAAAAAGTTAGGTGGCATAATTGTATTGTTCGACGATATTCACTTCTCGATATCCAGATATATAGACCAGGAGTTCTATCTGGAACTACTAATTCTTGTACTACTTTTTTTTATCGCAATGGTACATGTAAGAATGTAAAAGCTACTTAACAACACTGTACAATATTTTAAAATGCTTCAAAATAATGTTAAAAATGCGTAAAAATTAAAAACATGTTTCAATTAATATAAATTTGGTGTGGTTTATAGTAATGTCAATTTATTTAAACTGAATAGCGTTTTGAAGGAAAAATGCTTGAATAACTTTACTCTTTTTATATATTTTTATAAATTAGTTCCTTTATACAAAAAGCTATCCAATTGTAATATCATATTCATTTAAATTAGAAAACATTAGTAAAAAGACTAGCTAACAAAGATGTAAACTGCTAAAATGATCTTTATTTTTGAAGGTAGATCCCCAAGCGCCATACTTGGGATCCACAGATGATTTTCCTTGAGTCTTGTTCGTTTTTACTTCAGGTTTAGAAAACGTGGAAGACATAATCTTTCTGTAAACAAAATAAAAATTTAATTAATAATATATTAACGACAAAAATAAATAAAAAAAGGCCCACATCTGTCAGCAATATAAACTGAGCATTGGCTAAAAACAACTTTATTAATTATAAAAATAATAGACCGAGAACTGGCTACATAAAAAACCTTATCATCGTTACATGGCTAATTTTTAGTGTGAAGTATCCTTTTGTGTAGCCATTGTGAAATAGTCATGTCTGCCAGCGCGATCCCGGGGCTTGAAGCAGCGGCGGCCAATCGAAAGGGTGAAATTTTGACACTAAAAATATTATAAGGTACACGAGTTGTAATTGCCAAATAGCTTTTATTTATTATTAGGAAACGTGTAAAATTGTTGACAGACATTTTTCTCGTGGCTGAAATGCCGGCAGACAACGCGAGAGAGGCATAGAATTTTGGCAAAAGAAAATCATCGCATACATGCATGTCGGTTGATGGAATGTCATGTGTATTGTTAATTAATTTAAAAAGCCGTATGCAAAAGGGCAAACAAAAAAATCGTTATTGAAATAATAAAAAAATATATTCATAATATAATCGTATATTATATGATTTAGCAGATCGGTTATTATCGGATATTATATGATTTAGCAGATCGATTATATGATTTATCTATACTTAAATAGAGGAGGCGGCCAGCGTTCCCTGAATAAAGCGCTAGAGTAATATCGGGCTTTTGATAACTGTCTGCAGCTGATTGAGCCACGATCTTTTTGTCTGCCCTTTTGCCTACGGCTTTTAAAATAAATAAATATGACATTTCACCAATCGGCATGCAAATATGCCATAATTTTTTTCATTCTTCAAATTTCATTTTTTAATAATTTTTAAAATTTCATGGCTCTTTCGCGTTGTCTGTCGGCATTTTAGCGACTAGAAAAATGTCTGCCAACAATTTTCCACGTTTCTTAATAACAAATAAAAGCTATTTTCGCAATTATAATTCATGTATCTTATAATATTTTTAGTGTCAAAATTTCACCCTTTCAATTGGCCGCCCCCGCTTTAAGTCCCGGGATCGCGCTGGCAGACATGACTGTTTCATAATGGCTACACAAAAGGATACTTCACACAAAAAATTAGCCATGTAACGATGATAAGGTTTTTTATGTAGCCAGCTCTTAGACTATAACATTCAATAATTTATTCTATTAATGCAGTTTATTTGGACAAAAAAAATGAACGCCTAACCCTGTATAGACAGAAGTAAAACCTATTTATACTCTCATAAAATAAATTTTATTATTCTAACTTTTATTTAGATTTTACTTACTTGGAGTTTTTCTCAGCGTTTGATCCAAAAGTAGCAGTGTTGACGATATGAACCATTTTGAATGCCTGTTCCAAATAACGAAAATCTTTCAGTGTGTGCTTGAATTCAAGTATCTGAGCTATGGTACGTGGTGGATTTGAGTTAGAACTTGGAGTTCCTTTCTGTTGCCGGAGTTTCCTCTGCGACTGCCTTTTTTGATGTGCAAGTTTTTCTCCAAACTAAATAAAACAAAATATTTAAAAAGAGGTAATCATTATTTTTAAAATGTGCCAAGGATCATCGAATATAAAACTGAAACAGAAAATTTAGAAAAAACATTTTTTTAATTTAATAAAATAAAAATATTGGGATTAATAAACATAATAAACAACGCTTTACTGTACAAAAAGCCAAAATAGCTTCATCGACAAAGCATTTACAAAACAAAAAAGCACAAAAACAAATATACAAATAATAGAAAAATGTCATACAATACAAATCAATTCAAAAAAACTTAAGTGATTTCCTTAATAGGTAGGTGTAGCGGGTGTGTCTCAAAAGTCACCCCTATATGCTACCCCTATAACTTTTTATTTGTTCAGATAAAAGCACGAGATTTGGTATGTTAGTATATGACATAAATTAAGATTGGCCTATTCAATTGGTTTCGATCACTTCCAGTTTTACCGGAAATTACTGCAACTTTCGATTTTTAAATTGCACCCACGGTATTTTTTCATTTTATTTTATAGAAAATGGCACTTTGAATAGAAAAACGTATCACATGTCAACTTTTGACGTTTTGACGTGTGGTACCAAATTATTCGCAAAAAATGCTTTTCCCAATACGCTAATGAGCCATCCTCGTTCAATTTGAAAAAATTGAGATATGATTAAAAATATGATTTGGGCATCTTTTAACACGCCAGGATAAGACACGAAAAACATTGGACGATCAAATCAATTTTTCCAAGACTCCTTGATTAAAAAATAGTGTTTATAACACAACCATAGGACTCTAGATTTAAATTTGAATACCATTTTTTTAATCGAGAATGTCGAAAGTTTACATATGATATGTCATTCTATTCAGAGTGTCATTTTTCATCGAATAAAGTAAAAATATACCGAGGGTGCCATATAAAAATCAAAAGTTGTAGTAATTTCCGGTAAAACAGGAAGTGGCTGAAAACAATTAAATACGCCAATCAATCCTAATTTATTTCATATAGTAATAAACCAAATCTCGTTTTTTATCTGAAAAAATAAAAAACTTATAGGGTTGAAACACCTTTTAAAACGCACCCGGTATATCAATACCTTAAGATCGAAAAAAACGCCGTCCAGTTAGCTTGGAAATAACGATCAATAACATTATCCATATCATTTTACCTAATAATGACAGCGATCTTCATTTTCAAGCCATCTCTGAAGCATTTTTTTTAATCGTATGGTTTTAATAAAGATATGAAATAATAAAAAAACAGTAGATAATAAAATTGAAAATAATTTTTACCTTTGTATTTGTTGTGTTCTCGTAATCACCAAAAATTCCAGAACATTCATTGACACACAAGAATATTTAAAATAGAAAAAGTTATATTTTTCAGCATCCTCTTCAACCTCGAACGTTAGCTAGTCGATTTCAACTGATTTGTTAAACAGAATCTTTGCACCTTTTATTCTAATGTTGTTTATCTCCTTGTACCTGGTTGTAACAACTTGTTTGACTCGATTTTTATACACTCCCGGAAATAAAAAATTCCAAAGGAATATTTCTAGAAAAAAACGTTAAAATATAGTTATACTCATATCTAAAATATTATGGGATGGGAATTTTTTGGGTCCATATTTTTAGCTTATGTTGTAGCTATTATTGAAAGACTTTTTTGGGGTTAATGTTTTTTAGTGTCGTGCTTCTTGCTAATAATTAATAATTAAAATTATTGACTCTTTTTTGTTTAAAATAAATAAATTATATTTATCTATGAAGAGTCCCATCCTTGCTTGATATTTTGACAACGTTTCGTGCACTATGCAACTAGAATTTCTAGTATAGTATGACTTTTTTTTTTAAACTTTAGTTTCGGAGATATAAATTTAATCGGACCTTTTAAAAAAATTAATTAAAGAGTTCAAAAAAATTAAAAAAAACTTCAAATATTTATTATATTATTAGGTATAGTAATAACGAATATTTATTATATAGTATTAACCAGTTAACACATAGTGCACACACAATTTGTTTTGTAAAGAATGCATTTTTCTCAAAATGTTTTCTTTTTCCTCTTAGAAAGACGATCCGCGGACATTCTGTATACTTTGTCCCATATTAACTTATAAAAGAAAAAATATACCTATATTACAGATTAAACACGGAAATGCTCAACAAACCCACAAAAATTCAAATTTGTCAGGAGCAAAGGCAAACGAAACTATAAAAATAATTAAACTGAGTTTTTACGATAAGCAGTGTATTTTAATGTATTCTGTTTGAATTAAATATTCACAGAAACATTTTTATTCTATTAATTACTTCAAATACAGAAAATTGTCATATTACCTGCTAAGTCATACTAACAAGTCTTTGTTGGTATGACCATTTTGTAGAATAAATAAATAAGTAAATTGTTGGACTTTGGCAGATTTGAATTACAGAAATATGAAAAAATCTCACTAAGTATGATGATATTCGACGAAGAGTTGCATCAGATTGTTTTGCAATTTGTATTCATAATTTAAAATGGTGATTTTACTGTTATGGTTTTATTTTCATATTAACATTAATTAATTACTAGGTATTTATAGAATATGCAAGACGTAAGAAAAATACCTGTAGTATTGCATGAATCCGTAAACTAAGGAATTTATAGTGTACTACAAAATCGCAAAAATCAGCCAGAAGCAGCATCTGGTAGATTAAGGCCTAGCTCCCACGGTGCGACTGTTGACAGAAGTGACAAAAGTTGCAATTTAGTTGAGCTTGCAACTATTTTGCAACCTCGGTAACGTATAGTCACAGTAGAAGGAAATTATACTATGGTATAGTAGTATGAAGCCGCACACGAATCGATTCGAATGGAACTATACAGGGTTGTTCACCATATACGACATGGAGTATTGTAGCTAAACGATGAGATTTTTACAAATTGTAAGTTTGGGGTTCGTTGAAGGACTATTAGATTAGAGCTACAATTTAAAAATATTTTTACAAGATACAGAGTGTCCCAAATAAATAAAAAATATCAAAGTTGTATTTTTTTAAATGGAACACCCTGTATATTATTACATTTTTAGTTTCTACGATTAAATTAAAGGTAAATTTGATTAAGGTTTATTATACTTAAACCTTACCGTTTTTGAAATATTTTCAATTTTGTGAAATTGCAGGAAAAATTTTAAAGCTTCATTTCTCCAAGGGTATCAATGTTTATAATACTAAATATTTAATGAAGTTTATTTATTGATCAGTTATTGTGTTGCAATAATAAAAATAATACTACCTTATACAGAGTGTCTAAAAATTTATTTTAAATAATTATTAGCTTCAAACGGCAATAACTTCTTTAATTTAAATGGAATGCCCTGTATATTTTAGGAGAATCAGATGCACAATTAAATTGTCTATCAAATTGTATTATACCATTTTTTACCTATCCCTTCAAGTTTTCGTAGAAAATGCATTTTCTTATAATTTAGACCTCATTTATCAATATATCCATGGAATATTGACATTTTATATTGTTTTTAAAGCAACAAATGTACAAAATGTACAGACTAGTAATATTATCGTTTTTAGCAAAACGATAATATTACTAGCCCATTTGTATGCAAAAAGAAAACTATTTAAATCTTTATAAAAGAGTATACCATTAATTAAATATAACACCATTATTTTCGCCCATATACTAATTAATTACATACTTAATTGTGTTCGTTAATAAATTATTATAAATAAATGTGGATTTGAGTCAGAAATCAATATAATAATAAGTTATCAAATTAAAGTCTCTGTTGTTATAAATAAGCATTTATTAAAAAATGAAATATCATTTTTAAGGTGTTACTTTTTATCACACTGTCTAATGGCCATACAAAATTCAGTTTTTTAGTATTTGGAGCAATTATTATTAATCAACGCAAACAGTCAGTTAATGTAGTTTGAATACTGGAGTCATATTAATTGGTCTTCTTTAACAAATATTTAAACAGTTTTTTTTTTTTATTTTTTAATGAAATAAACGAATTATATCGACAATATTAGTATCTGTACTCTTTAAAAATTTGGTACATCTTTAAAAATAATCTAAAATGTCAATAGTCCATGGGTATATTGATAAATAAGTTCTAAATTACAAGAAAATGCATTTTCTACGGAAACTTAAAGAGATAGGTAAAAATGGTATAATATAATTTGATAGACAATTAAATTGTGCATCTGATTCTCGTAAAATATACAGGATGTTCCATTTAAATTAAACAAGTTATTGCCGTTTGAAGCTAATAATTATTTAAAATAAATTTTTAGACACTCTGTATAAGGTAGTATTATTTTTATTATTGCAACACAATCACTGATCAGTAAATAAACTACAGTAAATATTTAGTATTAAAAACTTTGATACCCTTAGAGAAATAAAGCCTTAAAATTTTTACTGCAATTTCACAAAATTGAAAATGTTTCAAAAACGGTAAGGTTTAAGTATAATAAATCGTAATCAAATTTACCTTTATTTTAATCGTAAAAACTAAAAGTGTAATCATATACAGGGTGTTCCATTTAAAAAAATATAACTTTCATATTTTTTACTTATTTGGGACACTCTGTATCTTGTAAAATTATTTTTAAATTGTACCTCTAATAGTCCTTCATCGAACCCAAAACTTACAATTTGTAAAAATCTCATCGTTTAGCTACAATACTCCGTGTCGTATGTGGTGAACAACCCTGTATAGTTTGCAATCATTCACAAATTTGTTGCTCGCGATCATTTCCTGCGGCCACAGTTGTGTTGCAATTTCAAAGTTGCCCGTATTCAAGTGATTTCCACGGGGTTATTTTATACAGGGTATCCCAGAAATAAGTGCAAATATTTTAACTGGTAGTATAATTCAACCCCAGAAACACGCCTATGAAGTTTTTTTCGCAAATTCGAAATTTTTTGAAAATTTTTTTGGATTTTTTTTTAGTTTTTAGTTAAAAAACATTATTTCTTGATAATATGGCAACATAGGTATTAGATTAAATTTACAAGAAAGAAAATCCAGAAAAGATCCAGTGGTTCTCAAAATTTTAGCAAAAAATCATTTTTTTTGGAAATTTTCAAAGTAAAATAACTCCCTTATTTTGGACTTATTTGAAAAATGATAAAGAGAAGTACTTAGAGGAAGAGGTACTCCAAGAAAGACGTGATAGAAAAAGCTTAGTACTCTAACATATCCACATATGTATATAATATGTGGGATATTAATCATAGTAGACCTTATAACAAAACTCATCTGACGAAAAATGTAGTATATCAATATGGAGTAAAAATTTTACTAATTACTTTACTTTTACTTTACTAATTAAATTCGTTCCAAAAAACGATACGCCACTGGCCATTAGAACAATCTAAATGCGCCTAGTTGCCGGGGTCGGAGATTTTAGACTTCTCTGTCTCTTCTGTCCTTGTCTGATACATTGGAATGTTTGATACACTACCAACGAGTATTTATGAATGAGATGTTCGATCTATCTTTATAATGTCTTTGGTCGCACCATATGGGCGCTTGGTTTAACAAATATCTTTCAGACGTATACATTATGAATCTTAAATAAGTGCAAATATTTTTAGGGGTAGTATATTTCTACCAATATGAAAACATTTTTGAAACCCATTATAAAGGTTTCTTTAGCGAAAAAACAAATTTCAAATTTGGTTTGGTTTGGTTTGGTTTTTTTTAAAAATTTGGATTTTTTTTTAGTTTTTAGTTAAAAACGTAACTACTACATAAGTACAACATAAGTACTAGATTAAATTTACAAGAAAGAAAACCCAGAAAAGAGCAGTTCTTAAAATTTAAGCAAAAAATCATTTTTTTGAGATTTTCAAAATAAAATAACTCGGTTATTTTGGACATATGTATTTGAAAAACGGTAAAGAGATATGTTTCTTTTATCGAGATCTACCAGCCCTGAAAATATTTGCACTTATTTAACACTCACTCTGTATAAAATACAATTTTATTTAAAAAAAGGCGTTAGAATTGGCCTGGAAATGACGATCGCTGTCATTTTAAAGTAAAATTATATATTCTGTTGCTTAGCCTTGGTAGGTACATCAAATAAAATTTAAAAGAACCGCTTAAAAATGCATATTTATTTTTATTTATCATCCTAATAGATTTTAATTTGCATATAAATCTGATAAAAATTTTAGCTCTCAATAAACGATATAGTCAAAATTCAAAATAGCTTGAAGGTTACTCGGAAACACCTAACTTTAATTTGTCTTAATAATCTTTGAATATTACCCAGAAATGTCATTAAATGCTGGGAAAATACCGTATGATCGAAAAAAACCGCGTCCAGTTAGCTTGGACGATCGATGACATTCCCCATATAATTTTACATATAAAATGACGACGATCTTCATTTTATAGCCATTTCGGACGCCGTTTTTTTTTTCGATCATATTGTACAGGGTGGGTCAAATTCGACGCTTTTAAATGGAAACACCCTCTTCTATAGGAGATAGACGAAAACTAATATCGGTGTCTGGAGCTCAATTTTCATCAAAAACATGATGGTGAAAACCGCTGTCAATATCTGTTACCAATATCTGTTAAATCAACATCTGTTACCGTTTCGGAATTAAGGAGTGTTTTTCAAAAATGTGCATTTTTAACAAGTCGCTGTAACTTTTTTGCTATGGAAAATTTTGTATTTCTATGAAAACATTTCCAAAGCACCTTTTTACGTAGAATTTAATGGTTTAAGTATATTTTCTTTTAAAATTAATAATTTAAGAGTTATCAACAGAAAAATTGATTTTTTATTTGGGACACCCTCTATATTTTTAATTAATTGAAAAGAATTTAAATTTACAAAAATATAGCACACTTGATATTTTGTTATAATCCCCTTCGAAATACAGAATTTTTCGCCACTTTTAACTAGTAGGCTTTGGACCCCTTATTGATGATATGCCCTTAATGGAACTCGAAAATATATTTTTTCAGCAAGACGACGCACCGCCTCTGAACGCTGAAGTTATCAGCAAATTTTTGCAGCCAATTTCAAGAATAATTGAATAGCTAACCAAGATCCCAGCCGTTGGCCGTCGAGGCCGCCTGACTTAGTGCCCATGGATCCTAATCCTATGGATATATTTGCGGAAGAATAAAGGTTCCTTATTCTTCCGTATAATCTAGACAAGAATTAGAAATACTTAGCAGTTATGAGAGGGTATCTTTCATCCCCACTGAGTTAATGAATTCCGCGAGAAATGTTCAAAAACTGCCCCGTCTGTCCGTAACAGAAGACGGTTGATACGTCGAACACCTGTAGCAAAATCTCATGCTGTTTGCTATTTATTTTTATTGTTGCTAGATATAGTTTAAATGTGTTGATGTTGGTTAAATATGTTTTAAATTGTTATAAAATTCTGCATCTCTCATAGCAAATATTATTTTCGTTTTAATTGATGCTCACAGCTAGAATTTTTTTGCATTAGGTACAGCCGATGCCGTTCAAAGCCTACTTATTTAAAGCGGGCGAATTTTTATATACTCGATATCTCGAAGAGGAATCGAGCAAAATATCAAGTGTGTTATATTTTTGGAAAGGTAATTTTAAATTCTTTTCAATAAATTAAAAATATACAGGGTGTCCCATATAAAAAATCAAATTTTCTGTTGATAATTCTTAAATTATTAATTTTAAAAAAATTATACTTAAACCATTAAATTCTACGTAAAAAGGTGCTTTGGAAATGTTTTCATAAAAATACAAAATTTTCCATAGCAAAAAAGTTACAGCGATTTATTAAAAATACATATTTTTGAAAAACACCCCGTAACTTCGAAACGGTAACAACAGATATCGATATGCGGTTTTCACCATCATGTTTTTGACAAAAATTGATTGTCAAACACCGATATTAGTTTTTGCCTATCTCCTATAGAAAAGGGTGTTTCCATTTAAAAGCGTCGAATTTGACCCACCCTGTACATGTATCTTTAATACCTTTTAATAAAAATAAAGGAGTTTAAAAAATAAAATTATATATATATATATATATATATATATATATATATATATATATATATATATATATATATATATATATATATATATATATATATATATATATATATATATATATATATATATATATATATATATATATATATATATATATATATATATAATTTGTAGAATAATTAATACAGTTAATACAATTGTTATTATACGGGGTAGTGTATCATCGGCGTCGGGCGTCGGGCGTCGGGCGTCGTTGGAAACATAGGAAATCCCATGCAAATGTTAAACTGTCTAAATATTGGCTGCCCTGTTGATTTTATAGCGAATTCGTAAATAGTTTTTTAAAGATATGCGTTTGCTGAATACACACATGTAAAATTTTGAACAGTTTTGGACAAGCTGATTTTAAGTGATTTAGCGAAAAATTGCATCTATTTTTAAATTAAAACTGAATGAATGATTTTATCATTGTCAAATGTTTGTTGTGCTGTCTACAGTACTACGTCATAATTCCTACGATTAGTGTCCCCGAAATACATTTCTGTAATTTTAAACTGTTTCGAATGAAACAAAAGCCTAAAATTTGGGATTAAAAAATCACAGGTTGGCAACTTGAGGTACGTTGGCATTAGCCTGGTTTTGCATCGTTACCTGTTCAATTTTAATTTAAAAATAGATGCAGTTTTTCTTGAATTGCTTAAAATCGGCTAGTCCAAAATTGTTCAAAGCGCCCCTCCGTGTTCTTAGTAGAGACCACGTTTAACCCAGCGCCTTCGACTTTTCTGCTGTAAATGTTCTTTATGTTTATATTTGAATTCAAAGGATTTTTTTTTATTTTTTAAAGTTACACTTTGATATATTAGTATATCAGGGTAACTTTAATAAGAGACTTTCCACAAATATATATGTTTACAATTTATTTTTTGGCCCCATTTTACAGGATTTCATGTAAATGATCGTAAGTCAACTGGCTGTCTAATAAATAAACCGAAGTTTATAGGTTTTAAAGCGAACAAAAAAAAAAATCAAAACAAAGGCCACATACCATATATTTTCTTTTATCTAAAGATACATACCTTATCGTTTTTTGGAAACACGTACATTTTTGCCGAGTTTTGTTAATTTCTTTGCAAGATGCAACACAACAAGAAAACGCCACTTTTACAGTTAATAAATAATAAAACTATTTCTGACTATGATATTTAGATAAAGATAGAAAAATTAAAAAAACAAACCAGTATTTGCAAACGCAGGCCCAAATTCAATAAAAATCAAAAATTTTTTAAAAAAAATTTTGCGAAAATCAGGCTTTTTCACTGAAAAGGAATTTTTGATTTATCAGCAGTAATTGTCAAGTTGACAATACACAGGGTGTTTTTCGAGGAGTAGTCTAAAAAAAGTATGGTGTGATTCCTCATGTGTTCTTAAAACAATTTTATATAACCATTGGGTCTGAAGTACTTCCTTTCTGATCTTCAGGGTGTTAAAAATTAAAAAAATCATTTTTTGCTTAACATAAATGGTACACCACTGCTTTTTAAAAAGAAAATATATTTTTTCTTGACTGGCCATCCTTTTTTTTTCAACAAAATTGATCTTGTTCATCAAACGGTTGTCGAAAAAAATAAATATACTGATTAAGAGCCCGCCTTAATTCGTTTTTAACGATTTTATATTTTTTAGATTAATTAGGAAACACCCTGTATATGCATATCACAGGCAACCAAATAAACTAATAACCTCTAAAAATTATTTTTCTTACCACTAGCGACATACCCTGTTTTTAGTGAGTACTAAATTATTTTATCAAAATTTCACCATATAAGTTTCCAGGCAATGGTCAGAATCTTCAAAAATCATAATAATCTTTCAAAATCTAAACCGCTCTCATTATAGAAATTCCTAAAAGTGTTTATAGCGTCCATTTTCAAAGTAATTATTGCTGTCTTGTGAGTTTAATTCAAGTTTTATTTACTCCAACCGGTGATAATTGTGAAAAAGTGGCATTAAAAACATAAAAAGCTGTGCTGTGAACTGTGAACTGCACAAACCATCGTGGATCGTGACATAACCTGGCATAACGTCGGTTTCCAATGTTTCATAGGTATTTCATACATGCGTCCTTATATAAAATAAAGTTTCTTGTATGCGACACACTGTGTTTTATTTATAAAATTAAACGAAAATAATAATAAATTTGAATAAACAATATTTGGCACCGCTCCGAAATTTTCAAAAGTTTTGGGTCGCGACCGTTGCAAGAATAGCGCCAAATAGTGTTTACATTGTCCTTATGGGCACTTTCCAATCTAAACTTAGTGGATCCGCTATTTTGACAATTCAAAATTTGCATGGGATTTCCTATGTTTCCAACGACAATGCACCACCCGGTATATTTAAAATATTTTCCCACATTGAAACGGTCAAATGTTTACTTCCATAGTACTTTTCTAGCGAATAAAATAAATTTGATTAATAAACTGTAGAAGCTATAATCTTTTTGTGACAATTGTTGTCATTTTTGTCATTTTTTGGATGTCACGTTGAAATCTTCCGTGGCTCTACTTTTTATGCTCCTACATCTCATCAAACAATTTTTTATTGAAGTTCATAAAAATATTAGTGAGGACATCAATAGCACCTTATTTAAAATTGTTGGCGATATTGGAAATAAGAATATAGCTTCATTCAGAACCTCGCAATTAATGGAATAAATTAGGCAGTGGTTTCAATTACACTTTATACTTTTTAGTTTCCGATTATTCACCATGTATAAAAAACACAATTAAAATTAATAGAATATCCTAGCAACAGCTTGCATTAGTCGGTTGTATCCATAGAGAAAGCCTAATATTTAGTTTATAACACAATAAACTTTTGATGTCTAACCAAATTTTTTGTCTTGACGAATAATAATCAAAGACCAAAATGACATTCCTCGCAAATTTAAAAGTATAAGTAGTAGAAAAGTTAAAAGTTTGTTAACTTTTTCCACTAATTGAACATTGCAACCACTAGTTTTGACGTTGTGAATGCTTACATTGATTTTAGAGGAACAAACTTCTACGCTAATTGAAACCACTAATTTATTCCACTACTTGCGAGGTTCTGAATTAAGCTTAAAGCAATAAAAACAATGCAAACTGTAAAACAATAATAAATATTTATTTGTGTACATAGCTTTACATAAAACACGTTCATAATATAAATATACAAAAACAAAGACAGTGACCCATAACTTGTCTTCGACGCCGATTTTCTTGCAGAACCGGATGATTTCCTCAACGCTTGCGCATCTCTCTCATTTCGGATCTCGTAAAACGACACTATTCTCAAAAAAAGAACAACCTCACACGATTTAGCTCGCACATTTTCTATTATTATTTATTTACTTTTTTTAAATCTATTTTCCGGGCGCTTTAGGCCCGGAGAATAAAGCGGGAAAAATGCGTTAGACTTGAACAAATTCATAGTTAGCAGTCGACCACACTGCCTCTATAACACTAGTCAGTAATAACCCATATACCACCCCGGACAGGGACTAAATTCTATATCTAGAAACTATGGACAGCAAAACTGGAGCGATTTTGGCAAGACAGTTCGCTCGCAGTTCACCCTGTTTCCACACGTTGCAATTTAAACTAAGTGAGGTAAATTGTTTTATATCGACAAGAGACGATGAAATGTGAGCATAAAAAGGGGATGATGAGAGGGGAAAGAGGGAGGGAGGAAGGAGGAGGAGGAGCGTTACAAGGAGGAAATCTCCTATTCGAGTTTCCGTTGACCCTCCGACGGACAAGACAGCTGGTAGAGGAGTTGGATCAGCGTCCGCGTCGGCCGGCCCGTCATCCTGCCTTTTGTGAGGTACGAGTAGTTCTTCTCTTCGGCTCTGAAACCGACGCCGGTCACGTCAAAGTGGATCCAGTCGACGCAGTCGATGAACTCGTTGAGGAACGCGGCGCCGATGCAGGAGGACCCGTGACCCAGGCCCTTGTTGTTTACGTCGTGCGACCGGAACTGAGTGACTTTCTTCGTGAAGTATTTCCAGAGGGGTAGCCGCCAAACTCTGTCGCCTGTTATTACTCCTGCTTTTCGTACCTGAAAATAAAAGAAAATTCTTGTTGATAAGGTATTACCGAGTGTTATCAAACTAAAAAGGGATAGGAAAGGAAAGGAACGCGTCATCGGATTTACGTATACCTGTTTGAAGGTATACGAGGTATATAGGGTGATCCAAATTGGTCTGTTTTAACAGAGAAAACCTATTTCCAGACTAGATAGAGCAATATTTTGAGATAGAGGCTCGATTTTTTAGACACGTTTAGTGGCACAAACCGCCTGTTGATATTTTCACTGAGATAAGGAGTCTTTTTGAATTTTTTACCTTTTTGAAAATTGCCCATAACTTTTTTATTTCGCGGAATAATAAAATTATGTAAAAATTTCTGAAGGCACTTTTGTAAGCACAATCCAGTGCCGTAGTCATTTTTTTTCTATGCTTGCTCTTTTTGTCAGAAATAATAAAAAATATATTTTTTTAAATGCAAATCATAGTTGACTATAAACTTAAAAAATTCTGGCGTTTAAAAAACCGAAGAAGTAGTTTTCATTTATTTTACGATATGACTTGTAGATATATGGATTTTCTATAATATAATATACCCAATTACGGTAAATTCATTTTCTTCGCTTCCAACGACAGGTTTCTGCCTAATAGGTTTTTTATAAACCACACTACCAGCTCTGTGAAATAGGACAAGTAGTTTTTCAAAGAAACGCTTATCAGGA
The DNA here is from genome assembly GCF_002938485.1 of Sitophilus oryzae. NCBI lineage: Eukaryota > Metazoa > Arthropoda > Insecta > Coleoptera > Curculionidae > Sitophilus > Sitophilus oryzae. Next base: position 2,049,403 of record NW_022146169.1, on the reverse strand, counting down.
AGATTCCTAATTGAATATCTTTGAGCATAAGCACTTGAGGCAAAGATGCAATTTTCCTCACAAAATAAAATCATTAGTAATATATCTATTCGTTCCGCCAGCAGATACTGCTTTATTTTTCTTGATGAAATAATGAATACTTACTTATTAAACTATTTTAGGTAGGTATACAGGGAGGGTCAAATTCGACGCTTTTAAATGGAAACACCCTTTTCTATAGGAGATAGACAAAAACTAATATCGGTGTCTGGAGCTCAATTTTTGTCAAAAATATGATGGTGAAAACCCAATATCGATATCTGTTACCGTTTCGGAGTTACGGGGTGTTTTTCAAAAATAATGCATTTTTAACAAATCGCTGTAACTTTTTTGCTATGGAAAATTTTGTATTTCTATGAAAACATTTCCAAAGCGCCTTTTTACGTAGAATTTAATGGTTTAAGTATAATTTTTTTAAATTAATAATTTAAGAATTATCAACAGAAAATTTGATTTTTTATATGGGACACCCTGTATATTTTTAATTTATTGAAAAGAATTTAAAATTACCTTTCCAAAAATATAACACACTTGATATTTTGCTCGATTCCTCTTCGAGATATAGAGTATATAAAAATTCGCCCGCTTTAAATAAGTAGGCTTTGCACGGCACCGGCTGTAATGCAAAAAAATTCTAGCTGTGAGCATCAATTAAAACGAAAATAATATTTGCTATAAGAGTTGCAGAATTTTATAACAATTTAAAATAGATTTAACCAACATCAACACATATAAACTATATCTAATAACAATAAAAATAAATAGCAAACCAAGACATGAGATTTTGCCACAGATGTTAGACATATCGACCGTCTTCTGTTTTGGACAGACGGTGCAGTTTTTGAACATTTCTCGCGGAATTCATTAACTCAGTGGAGATGGAAGACACCCTCTCATAACTGCTAAGTATTTCTAATTCTTGTCTAGATTATACGGTCCGCAAATATATCCATAGGATTAGATCCATGGGCACTAAGTCAGGCGGCCTCGACGGCCAACGGCTGGGATCTTGGTTAGCTATTCAATTATTCTTGAAATTGGCTGCAAAAATTTGCTGATAACTTCAGCGTTCAGAGGCGGTGCGTCGTCTTGCTGGAAAAATATGTTTTCGAGTTTCATTAAGGGCATATCATAAGAGATCCAAAGCCTACTAGTTAAAAGTGGCGAACTTTTTAAAAACTCTGTATTTCGAAGGGGATTATAACAAAATATCAAGTGTGCTATATTTTGGGAAGGTAATTTTAAATTCTTTTAAGTTAATTAAAAATATAGAGGGTGTCCCAAATAAAAATCAAATTTTCTGTTGATAACTCTTAAATTATTAATTTTAAAAAATTATACTTAAACCATTAAATTCTACGTAAAAGGTGCTTTGGAAATCTTTTCATAGAAATACAAAATTTTCCATAGCAAAAAGTTACAGTGATTTGTTAAAAATGCACATTTTTGAAAAACACCCCGTAACTCCGAAACGGTAACATATATTGATGTGCGGTTTTCGCCATCATGTTTTTGATGAAAATTAAGCTCCAGACACCGATATTAGTTTTCGTCTATCTCCTATAGAAAAAGGGTGTTTCCATTTAAAAGCGTCGAATTTGACCCACCCTGTACATTTAAGTCAACTGTTAAAAATTATAAATAATATTACAATTTTATTTAAAAATTGCTTTTTTATTCAAAATCTGAGCTAGATATGTATAGGAAACCCTAATATAGTTTGACAGAGCATTTGAATCTGCTTCGATTTATTTTAAAAATACAAGGTACAATGACATTATTTGAAATAATGAAGTTTTTATATAAAATATATCCTTAAAATAGATCAGCAACTTTTGATAGTCTTGTGTAAATTTAAGGAAGCAATACCATTTTTCAGTAAAGTTTATTTCTCTGCCTTTAAACTCAACATAAGAATGAATTCTGAAAAGTAATGTACAGGGTGTTAATCTATTCTATTGTAGCATGCAAATTTAAATATCTTTAAATATCTCAAAAACTAAAGATTCTAAACATATTTATACCCTTATAATAAATGCCTTTTTTTGGGCCCAAGAATCCAAAAATGAAATAAAATACCGGGTGTTCCATAAGAAAAATATAACTTTGGTATGGATCTTAGTTCTGAAACAACCTGTATATTTCAAAATAATTTTAAATTGTACATATTGGCTCCCCACATATACCCATAAAATGTTTTGTTTCTACATCTTTCCGTTTTCGTATAATCAACCGAGGCAAATGAGGTGCGCCACCCTGTATATAAACAGTTATTATTTATATCAACAAAACTCACCTGCTTAACAGCACTTAAAAGACATAAAGAGCCATTACTACCGCCTTCCCATTCAAAATATTCTAATAAAGTTGCGATAAGTTTTTTCGCGGCTATTAAGCTATCTTGTACACTTCGCACAAAAAGAGGTTCTAATAATAACAATGTTCGACTGCAAGGTCTGCTAGTAAACATTTTTAAGCTGAAAGTATCACAACAAATTCATTTAAACCAAAATATTGTTACACAAAATTAAAGTGTCAAAACGAATGACAAAAAAAACGACGAAAATATAAATATATCTTTTTCACACAGTAGTTTAACACAGGTACGGACAAAAAGTTATTACTCTTCAAAACAGTTAAAGAACATATAGGTGGCGCCCCCTCAAGTAAGAGTCATATTGACCTCGACATCAAATTTCTCATGGCAAAAAACTCTCAGACACCAATTTTCATCAAAATGTGGACTATAGATCAAAAATTATTTGGAAAACCCCGAAATAAAAATAAAACTTTTACACCCTGTATCTCCAAAACGAATCATTTTAGGACATATAAATACAATAATATATACGAACTTTTTTACTTCCTATTTTTACCCGCAGAATACGCTGGCGAAGTTTTCCGAATACAATTCGGACCACCCTCTGTAGAAAGATAACGATTGCATCATACTGAATAATCTAATAAACTAAGAAATAAATGTATGATGATAATAAATTTATTCAATAATCCTCCCTGTGATGATAAAAGTGGCATAGAGACAGTCAGGTAAGTCTGAAAAAAGAGCGACGTAAATCTTACCTGTGACCACATAGTTTGAGAATTACAGAAGACCCCGCTAGCAGCTGATCCCAGAGCGGCCCGAACACCTGGTGTTAAACTGGCCACATCGATGATGAGTCTTGGACTGTGTGCGTTCTGTCCGTATACCAAAGCGTCCGCCAAAATAAGCCGCCCCTCGTTGTCAGTGTCGGTGATCATGATGGATTTTCCGTTCAGACCCATAACAACGTCTCCGCATTTCATTGCCATACCTGTAACGAAGTTCATAAAGATTAAGAACATGCAGAGGGATTATGTGCACTGTGGAAGAATCCTAGAGTGCTACTACTGGGCCCGAATTCTGTAACTTAGAAAACGCTAAGCGCCTTTAGACGCTCAGCGTAGATGACGTTAATTTTTGCTTAATGGCACGCACTTAACTACCTATTTGGGTATCCTCATCTGACGCGCTTAGCGTCTTTACTCATTCCGCTAAGCGATTTGAAAACGGCTTCCTTAAAGGATCGTTTTGCTTGTCGAACTGTTAGTAAAAATAGAAAAAAATGTGATTTCGTGCGTTCTCTTGCTCTTTAGTGAAAACTACTTCTTCTATAAATTTCTCAATAAGTAACTGATAATCTTGGCAGCTATAAATATTGTTCGAAACATCGAAAATGTTGAGAAGCCTTTTCATCATTTCCCTCATATAATAAGAATAATGAAATATCCATAGAAAAATAAGTTGACATACTCAACAATAGGTTATGAAATTCACGTAATATTGACATTTTTCATTGTTTTATTCACATTTGACTGTTAGATACCTGAGAAATTGCGATGCTGTCAATATGTGCTCAACGCGATTCGCACGGCAACGAGAATACCAAAATCGACTGCTTGGCATTGTGCTCATCGAATACTTTGGCTTGCCGCTTTGAAAGCGTAACGTTTTTATGTCAAAGTTCCAGAAATTCGGGCCCTGTATCTTCCTCTAGAATGGTAGAAACATTGACTAAAACAGAGATGGGCAAAATATTTCATAGTAGAACACTCGCTAAAATTTAAGATATACCTCGTCAGAAAAGACAGGAAGCTGTCAAAATTATAGTGAGTCTACTAAGTTCAATGACAATTTCAGTGCTGTGTCTGGCAAATGTAGTGCGGTTCTTTGTAATGGGCCATAATAAGCAATGTTCCTTCCACTGAGTATTACCACAGATAACACATAATCAAAACAAAACCTCTCAAAAAAATTAGAATAGAAATCTAAAAATTTCAGATTATTCAAATGTCACTCCAATATTTATCCAAACAGGAGTGAAATAGAGTCGACAATTTTTAACACGTAAGGAGCCATCTGGATTATGTGTTTTCTGCGGTATTACCTACTACTTTTATACATTTTGTGTATTTTTAAATGCATTATTGAATTTAATTTTATTTCAAAAATATACTACAAAAACAACTAAAGTGTGTCTACCGAAAGGGTACATGGCAATGATGGTTATTGTCGGTAATCTTAATTCACAGATAGTTTGTATTTTTTCTCATTCCTTAGAATGTTATTTGTCGAAATCTTTTCGATTCGTTGGACATACTTTAACTATTAATAAAACGTAATTCGTATACAGCTAAATTGTGGCAGATTTTTGAGAAAAAATAAAAAAAAACAGTTTGTGCTCTATGTGCGCATATTTGATATAAAACTTCTTACTAACAGCTATTAAAATAAATGCTTTGAAAGTTATATATTTTTTATGAATGCTTTTTTATGAACTTCAAAAAAAATAGAGTTAGTATAAACCGTATACTATTCTAGCTTTATAATTTTATAACGTTTTTTTTTTAATTTTTGTTAAAAACGATAAGTCTATCACCCGACTGGATAGCTACAACATCAAAATACTACGACATCTATATGTCTGACTACTACTAGCCAACAATTTGTGTTGTGTGGTCTGTGGTCTGTTTTTGTTTAAATGTAAATTTAAATAATGTTCATTATTCATTATTTATAATTATTTACAGCAATCTTATTAAATTATACGAATATTCTCATTGATTATTGGTTTGAAATAAATATGACGGTGTCTTCCAATCAAAATGCGAGTTACTAACTCTAAATTCTAATTCTGAGCTGGCAAATGAGCTAGATGCTTTACCTAGACCGTTATTCACAAGCTACCAACATATCGATGAAAATATGCATGAAATTTACTTCCTAGCAGAGGATGTTGGTATACATCAAGGTTGGTACAATATCAAGTTTATTGTAGTGATTTTCTTAGCCGCGTATGGCACAGGTCGTTACCCAGTGTTGCCACAAGCTTATTTTTCATCGGGTTAGATTATTACGAGATAGGGGGGTTAAATTGTTTTAGAAAGGTGTAGACCTACCACGAATGGGGTGGCTGTGGCAAAAATTCGTCGTTACTTCCACTTTTCCTCTCGCTGTGTCACGACCTTGAATTTTCATTTTACTCCCAACGCGCGTAAAGAAGTTTCACTTCAAAAAATCATCATCCATAGGATTAGATCCATGGGCACTAAGTCAGGCGGCCTCGACGGCCAACGGCTGGGATCTTGGTTAGCTATTCAATTATTCTTGAAATTGGCTGCAAAAATTTGCTGATAACTTCAGCGTTCAGAGGCGGTGCGTCGTCTTGCTGGAAAAATATGTTTTCGAGTTTCATTAAGGGCATATCATAAGAGATCCAAAGCCTACTAGTTAAAAGTGGCGAACTTTTAAAACTCTGTATTTCGAAGGGGATTATAACAAAATATCAAGTGTGCTATATTTTTGGGAAGGTAATTTTAAATTCTTTTAAGTTAATTAAAAATATAGAGGGTGTCCCAAATAAAAAATCAAATTTTCTGTTGATAACTCTTAAATTATTAATTTTTAAAAAATTATACTTAAACCATTAAATTCTACGTAAAAAGGTGCTTTGGAAATCTTTTCATAGAAATACAAAATTTTCCATAGCAAAAAAGTTACAGTGATTTGTTAAAAATGCACATTTTTGAAAAACACCCCGTAACTCCGAAACGGTAACATATATTGATGTGCGGTTTTCGCCATCATGTTTTTGATGAAAATTAAGCTCCAGACACCGATATTAGTTTTCGTCTATCTCCTATAGAAAAGGGTGTTTCCATTTAAAAGCGTCGAATTTGACCCACCCTGTACATTTAAGTCAACTGTTAAAAATTATAAATAATATTACAATTTTATTTAAAAATTGCTTTTTATTCAAAATCTGAGCTAGATATGTATAGGAAACCCTAATATAGTTTGACAGAGCATTTGAATCTGCTTCGATTTATTTTAAAAAATACAAGGTACAATGACATTATTTGAAATAATGAAGTTTTTATATAAAATATATCCTTAAAATAGATCAGCAACTTTTGATAGTCTTGTGTAAATTTAAGGAAGCAATACCATTTTTCAGTAAAGTTTATTTCTCTGCCTTTAAACTCAACATAAGAATGAATTCTGAAAAGTAATGTACAGGGTGTTAATCTATTCTATTGTAGCATGCAAATTTAAATATCTTTAAATATCTCAAAAACTAAAGATTCTAAACATATTTAACCCTTATAATAAATGCCTTTTTTTGGACCCAAGAATCCAAAAATGAAATAAAATACCGGGTGTTCCATAAGAAAAATATAACTTTGGTATGGATCTTAGTTCTGAAACAACCTGTATATTTCAAAATAATTTTAAATTGTGCATATTGGCTCCCCACATATACCCATAAAATATTTTGTTTCTACATCTCTCCCTTTTCGTATAATCAACCGAGGCGACTGAGGTGCGCCACCCTGTATATGAACAGTTATTATTTACATCAACAAAACTCACCTGCTTAACAGCACTTAAAAGACATAAAGAGCCATTACTACCGCTTTCCCGTTCAAAATATTCTAATAAAGTTGCGATAAGTTTTTTCGCAGCTATTAAGCTAAGTTTTTTCGCAGCTATTAAGCTATCTTGTACACTTCGCATAAAAAAAGGTTCTAAAAATAACAATGTTCGACTGCAAGGTCTGCTAATAAACATTTTTAAGAACAAATTCATTTAAACCAAAATCATATAATATAAAATAAAACACAAAAAAAAAATAAACACAGAATTAAAGTGTCAAAACAAATGACAAAAAAACGACGAAAATATAAATATATTTTTTTCACACAGTAGTTTAACACAGGTACGGACAAAAAGTTATTACTCTTCAAAACAGTTAAGCGCCCCCTACAAGTAGGAGTCATATTGACCTCGACATCAAATTTCTCATCAATATTCATCAAAATGTCGACTATAGATCAAGAATTATTTGGAAAACCCCGAAATAAAAATAAAACTTTTACACCCTGTATTTCCAAAACGAATCATTTTAGGACATATAATTACAATTTATACGAACTGTTTTACTTCCTATTTTTAGCCGCAGAATACGCTGGCGAAGTTTTCCGAATAAAATTCGGACCACCCTGTAGAAAGATAACGATTGCGTCATACTGAATAATCTAATAAACTAAGAAATAAATATATGATGATAATAAATTCATTCATTAATCCTCCCTGCGCTGCGATGATAAAAGTGGCATAGAGACAGTCAGGTAAATCTGAAAAAAGAGCGACGTAAATCTTACCTGTGACCACATAGTTTGAGAATTACAGAAGACCCCGCTAGCAGCTGATCCCAGAGCGGCCCGAACACCTGGTGTTAAACTGGCCACATCGATGATGAGTCTTGGACTGTGTGCGTTCTGTCCGTATACCAAAGCGTCCGCCAAAATAAGCCGCCCCTCGTTGTCAGTGTCGGTGATCATGATGGATTTTCCGTTCAGACCCATAACAACGTCTCCGCATTTCATTGCCATACCTACAACAAAGTTCATAAAGATTAAAAACATGCAAAGGAATTATGTGCACTGTGGAAGAATCCTAGAGTGCTACTACTGGGCCCGAATTCTGTAACTTAGAAAACGCTAAGCGCTTTTAGACGCTCAGCGTAAATGACGTTAATTTTTGCTTGGCACGAACTTAACTACCTATTTAGGTATCCTCATCTGACGCGCTTAGCGTCTTTACTCATTGCGCTAAGCGATTTGAAAACGGCTTCCTTAAAGGATCGTTTTGCTTGCCGAGCTCTCAGTAAAAATAGAAAAAAATGTGATTTCGTGCGTTGTCTTGCTCTTTAGTGAAAACTACTTCTTCTATAAATTTCTCAATAAGTAACTGATAATCTTGGCAGCTATAAATATTGTTCGAAACATCGAAAATGTTGAGAAGCCTTTTCATCATTTCCCTCATATAATAAGAATAATGAAATATCCATAGAAAAATAAGTTGACATAACTCAACAATAGGTTATGAAATTCACGTAATATTGACATTTTTCATTGTTTTATTCACATTTGACTGTTAGATACCTGAGAAATTGCGATGCTGTCAATATGTGCTCAACGCGATTCGCACGGCAACGAGAATACCAAAATCGACTGCTTGGCATTGTGCTCATCGAATACTTTGGCTTGCCGCTTTGAAAGCGTAACGTTTTTATGTAAAAGTTCCAGAAATTCGGGCCCTGTATCTTCCTCTAGAATGGTAGAAACATTGACTAAAACAGAGATGGGCAAAATATTTCATAGTAGAACACTCGCTAAAATTTAAGATATACCTCGTCAGAAAAGACAGGAAGCTGTCAAAATTGTAGTGAGTCTACTAAGTTCAATGACAATTTCAGTGCTGTGTCTGGCAAATGTAGTGCGGTTCTTTGTAATGGGCCATGATAAGCAATGTTCCTTCCACTGAGTATTACCACAGATAACACATAATCAAAACAAAACCTCTCAAAAAAATTAGAATAGAAATCTAAAAATTTCAGATTATTCAAATGTCACTCCTATTCTCTGTGTCACTCCAATATTTATCCAAACAGGAGTGAAATAGAGTCGACAATTTTTAACACGTAAGGAGCAATCTGGATTATGTGTTATCTGCGGTATTACCTACTACTTTTATACATTTTGTGTATATTCAAATGCATTATTGAATTTAATTTTATTTCAAAAATATACTACAAAAACAACTAAAATGTGTCTATACTCTGTTTTTTTTCTCAGGTAAGATTTCGACAGACGATGACAGAAGAAAAGCAGATGACGTCCCATGCCAATCTATTTATTTTACTAAAAAAAAATTCTAATAATTTTTAAGTTATCTATGGATGGGTTTAAATATAAATCCGTCATGCGTCGTGTCTTGTTGTTTTTAACCAGTTTTATTGGTTTATTTAAAAAATGACAGATCGTATTTCAATTTTATTGGTTTGACGGAACGATGAACGATAAACGGACGCATCGGCGTATGAACTCGCCTTTAGATTTTTGTCATTTTTGATGCTTGTCAAAGTCTTGCCAAATTATAGGTTATAATTTTGTGTCAACTTTTGTTAAATACCCTGCGTTTTGGAAGATGATGCATTTTGATTCGTATTATTACGTATGTTTTGTGTCTTTTGAAGTCAAGTGGAGGAAAAATCGAGTGAAAATTAACTGTAGACCCAGAGCACAGTTTATGGTTAATACTCGCTACCCAGGCCGAAGGTCTTATACACCAATGAAGTTGCCATCGTTAAAGTTTGTATACCATCTCGTCGTAGATAAGTGCATCTCGTATATAGTAGAAGGATCAAACTAAACACATACTAAAAACTGGAGTAGCTGTAAAATATCGACATCACACGATAGGTAAATAATGGATTTTAGTACTGCAGAAAAATAATGTCAAAAGGTACTGGTTTAAAAAAATTAAGATTCAAGTTAATTAATCAACCTTTAAGGTATAAAATTTGGTAGGTGTTATTATTAATAAAATAGTTTGTTTTATTTACCTATGTTGTTACCTATGTTGTTTTTGTTAGGTACCTATGTATTTATTCCTGTGGAATATTACAAATTTGTATTTGTACATAAGTTATATTGATAAATATAATCATATATGCGGGTAGTTTCATAAAGCTTGAAAGTAAAAAATAGTTCTTTTTTATATTTTTTTGGTATGTAGTGTCTTGTTCTTGTTTGTTTTGTATTAACACATACCGGTTTTATTAAATAAAATAACTCGATTACATTTTTTCAGTTTTATACAGTTTTTTTCGTTTTTTTCACAATATTTTGATGTAATCAGTTGTCATCTTGTCAATCAAATTTTAAATATTTCCTGCTATGCGTTCCAGTTGTACCAACTTATTTCTTTGTAAAATAAAATAAACTACTTTGAAATTAAAATGACAGACACATCTATCACTGTCAAGGATCTTCTCGTTGGACAGACTATACCGAAAGGGTACATGGCAATGATGGTTATTGTCGGTAATCTTAATTCACAGATAGTTTGTATTTTTTCTCATTCCTTAGATGTTATTTGTCGAAACCTTTTGGATTCGTTGAACATACTTTAACTATTAATAAAACGTAATTCGTATACAGCTAAATTGTGGCAGATTTTTGAGAAAAAATTTAAAAAAAAAACAGTTTGTGCTCATGTGCGCATATTTGATATAAAACTTCTTACTAACAGCTATTAAAATAAATGCTTTGAAAGTTATATATTTTTTATGAATGCTTTTTTATGAACTTCAAAAAAAATAGAGTTAGTATAAACCGTATACTATTCTAGCTTTATAATTTTATAACGTTTTTTTTTAATTTTTGTTAAAAAACGATAAGTCTATCACCCGACTGGATTGCTACAACATCAAAATACTACGACATCTATATGTCTGACTACTACTAGCCAACAATTTGTTTTGTGTGGTCTGTTTGTTTTTGTTTAAATGTTATGTTCATTATTCATTATTTATAATTATTTACAGTAATCTTATTAAATTATACGAATATTCTCGTTGATTATTGGTTTGAAATAAATATGACGGTGTCTTTCAATGAAAATGTGAGTTACTAACTCTAAATTCTAATTCTGAGCTGGCAAATGAGCTAGATGCTTTACCTAGACCGTTATTCACAAGCTACCAACATATCGATAAAAATATGCATGAAATTTATTTCCTAGCATACAACCAGAGGATATTGGTATACATCAAGGTTGGTACAGTATCAAGTTTATTATAGTGATTTTCTTAGCCGCGTATGGCACAGGTCGTTACCCAGTGTTGCCACAAGCTTGTTTTTCATCGGGTTAGATTATTACGAGATAGCGGGGTTAAATTGTTTTAGAAAGGTGTAGACCTACCACGAATGGGGTGGCTGTGGCAACACTGTCGTTACCACTTTTCCTCTCGCTGTGTCACGACCTTGAATTTTCATTTTACTCCCAACGCGCGTAAAGAAGTTTCACTTCAAAAAATCATCAAAACCCGGGTAAAAAGATAAACACTTACCGCTGGGCATATTTTCGCATAGGGGAATCACAGCCTCGATGTTAATGGGCAAACTTAAAGCTGAAGCTGCCCTAATGGCTGCAATTATAGCCGCTGCTCCCACCATGTCCGCCCTATATCTATCCATACCGTCGCACCTCTTTATGCACAATCCTCCGCTGTCAAAAGTGATTCCTTTGCCTACCATCAAAATGGGTTTTTGATCTTGATGGGCGCCGCAATACGATATTTCAACGACGACTGGTGGTTCGCAGGAACCCCGAGCTACCTGTAAGAAATAATATCTTTGCAGGGTTATTGAAGTCATATACCGGGTACGTCGCAAAATAAGTGGTTCACCCCTATAACTTTTTTATTTTTTCAGATAAAAAAATCGAGATTTGGTTAATAAGTTGGGATTGATTGACGTATTCAATAATTGTTTTCGATTACTCCCACTTTCACAGGAAATGATCACCATACATGATCACATAAAAAATTGATATTTTCTATATTAGTATATGACATAAATTAGGATTGATTGACGTGTTCAATTGTTTTTGGTCATTTTCTGTTTCACCGACAATGACTACAACTTTTGATTTTTAAATGACACCCTCGGTATTTTTTTATTTCATTTGAAAGAAAATTACACTCTGAATAGAAAGACATATCATATGTCAACTTTTGACATTTTTGCGTATGGTTTACTTGTCATTGCAGTTCATAACGACAATCTAACTCGAAATACCAAGTGTGTGGTACCAAATTTTTCGTAAAAAAATGCTTTTTCCAAATATGTTAATGAGCCACCCTTGTTCCGTTTGAAAAAAATGAGATATTATTAAAAATACGATTTGGGTCTCTTTTAACCGACAGGACAAAACAGGAGTAATATTAGACGATCAAATCTATTTTTCCAAGGCTCCTTGAATAAAAATTAGTGTTTTTAACACAGCCATGGCATTCAAGATTGACATTTAAAATACAATGTTTTTTTAACCGAATATGTATAAAATTTACTTCATATGTCAGAAGTTGACATATGATATGTCATTCTATTCAATGTGTCATTTTCTATCAAATAAAGTAAAAAAAATGCCGAGGGTGCAATTTAAAAATCATAAGTTGTAATCATTTCCGGTGAAACAGGAAGTGACCGAAAAGAGTTGAATGCGTCAATCAATCCTAAATTATGTCATACTAACATAACAAATGTCATTTTTTTATCTAAAAAAATAAAAAGTTATAGGGGTGAGCCACTTTTGAGACGCACCCGGTATAGCTTAGTCAGCGAGAAAATATAAGTGACAGCGAGAAAAAATATAAGACAGTAACATGATTATTTTGACATTTGCTTCTAAAAATAATTAAAATTCTATTTACATAAAAAAGAGGTTAGGTGACAAACACCAAAAAAAATAAAGAAAAACATTTTTTGAAGTGCCATAAATATTCGTAAGTCTTTAATTCAAACACGTCATAAACACTTAACTTATTTATTACACGATTAAAATTGCCAATTGTTGCAAACTTTTTGACACACCTTGTACATTCCAACAAGACAAACTTTAACATTCATAATTTGTGAGATTATGATTGTTCGTTCTTTTTGTTATTGTTCGTTCTTTTTGTTATATACTATACAGAGTATCCCAAAAAAATAATGATAAAGTTGTTAAGCAGTTTAAAGAACTTTAACTGCAACCCCTGTACAAAATTGGAATCAACATAAAATTCTGTATATAATACGCTATTTTAATTTGCAGCGCTATGCAGTGTTGCCATGTCATTTTTTATTTACTGAAATTTTGGTTAAAAACAGTATGTCGGAAAAGTGGTTACTACCTGGAGAGAATTGAACTTTATTAATGCTTAGCTATATTTTCCTAAACACCAATGATAATATCGTGGGCGTACAGCAAAAATCCTCTAAGTCACATTTTTGGTTGAATTGGATTAAACACACCACTATGTCCAGTTTTTCACGGTCTTTAACATGAAAAACCGATTAAGTCCAATTTCGGCATCCTTATAATATAATATAAGGATGCCGAAACCGGATTTTCGCTGTACGCCTACGATATAATACCGATTTTTCGATATACCGATTTTTATATTTCATCATTTCGCTAATACTAAAATCGACGCATCCCAACCTTTAGACGCAAATATCTTGAAAACCGTTCACCGTATCGAACTAAACAAAGTGGATCTTTTTTCATAGAAATGTCCTAGCTTTTTATTACCTGTCATTTTTTGAAATTACGGTATCTATAAGAATAAAAAAGTACCACCAGCAGTGCTCTCTACCCTTACCTTTTGATAATAAAATTCTTTCAGGGTTTTACGGAAGAGTACCAAATTTTAAGAAAAACAGTTTACCAATGTTATAAAAATAAATAAAATATGTTATTTTTATCTATCCTTTCAAGAGCTGCAACTTCTTTGCGAAGCATTTCAAGGCATATGATCATAGGGACTTTTTGTTTTATTTTTATCTGTAGTATCACCCACCGAAGTTAGATACACCATTTTTTGCATTATAAGTGTGACAGTTGTCTGTCATTTTTGTCAAGTAAATTGTTTCATTTGTGTCATTTTTTAAATGTCAAACATAATCATACCTTCTCTCTAACTATTTTTATGGGTAACCCTATACATATATCCTACCGTTAAGAAAGCGTTCATCTTCTTACTCTCCACCCAGTCTTTATCGTGGACCATCACTTTGATCCCGCAGGGACACAGCTCGTTGACGGTTTCCTGCGCAAAATGCAGCGGCGTCATTTGGTTGGCGGGGGTGTCCGACAATCGCCTGGCCAAGTTCTGGGACTCCGCCTTGAAGAGGCCCCTCTGAAAACTTTCCGCGTCGCTGTCGTCGAACAACTCTAGCGTGGGAATGGGCTTCCAATGCTGGCGAGATCTGGAACAATTATAAATTAGGAGTTATCAGGAATCGTCAAAGAAAAACTAAACAAAATCGTTACAAAATGCCATAATTCTAAAAACATGCTCTCTTATTGGCAAACGGCGCACAGTGGGGCAGGATTCACTTAATATATCGAAAAAGTTTGGGTGATAGTACACATATATTTAAGAATAATTAACATGTTATAAAGTGACTTTTATCGAAAAATGGTTATTGCTTAGCGATATGACTATTATACAGGGTGGGTCAACAAAAAAATTACTTTATTTTTCGAAAGTTTAGATATTTTTATTACTTTAATTTCAGCAGGTTATAAAGTGACTTTTATCAAAAAACGGCTATTGCTTAGCGGTATGACTATTATACAGGGTGGCTCGACAAAAAAATCACTTTATTTTTCAAAAGTTTAGATATTTTTATTACTTTAATTTCAGCAGCTTATAAAGTGACTTTTATCAAAAAATGGCTATTGCTTAGCAGTATAACTATTATACAGGACGGGTAAACAAAAAAAATCACTTCATTTTTCGAAAGTTTACAACGGTTATTTTACTATATTTAGACTAGAAATTCCAATTTAGGTAGAATTTACTGAAGTTTAAAATGTCTTTATTTTTAGAAAATTTTAAATATTTCAAAAACCTTACATTTTAGTTTTATGCTTCTCTAATGAAACTCACCTTTATTTCTTTCTAGAATCGGAAAATCAATTAATATACAGGGTGTCCCAAAAATAAATGCAAGTATTATAACTGGTAGTATAGTTCAACCCCAGAAACATGCCTATGAGGTTTTTTTCGCGAAAAAAAAATTAAAATTCGGAATTTTTGGATTTTTTTTTAGTTTTTAGTCAAAAAACATAATTTCTTGATAATATGGCAACATATATATATTTAACAATAAATATATTTCTTTTTAAATTTTCAAAATAAAATAACTCCGTTATTTTAGACTTATTTGAAAAATGATAAAGAGAAAATATGTTTCTTTTATCGAGATCTACCGCCCCTTAAAATACTTGCACTTATTTCTGGGACACCCTGTATAGGGTGTTCCGTTACAAAAAGGACAACTTTGATGTGTAACCTTGTTTGGGGACACCTTGTAGAACTCAATATATTTTTAAAAAATGCTCTAAATTGACTTACATTTGCTCAGAAAATTGCATTTCAATGTAAACGTTCTTTCAGACATTCTTCTTGGAGCTTCCGTGTAGTATGAGAGGTGCCACCCTGTATACCAAACATTTAAAAAACTTTAATAACGAAAATGTTTTTGCAATATTTGTGGTCGTAAGGTAAAGTTTAGTACGTAAATCTTGTTGCGGAAATATAGTAATACGCTTATACAATACTACACCCATCACCACACGCCTTGTGTGCAACTTTTCCTATTCGCCCATAATACATTTTTAACAATGCTCCATTACATAATATAGTATTTCATCCATTTTCTATTTTTATACCATATATTCAGAAGAAAATAGCAGACAAATGTCAATTCTTGCCGAAGAAAACTTAGCGAGAATAAATTTAGCGATAATTTATGATCAATTTTTCGACTATTTCGACTATTTATAGGTTCATTAAACTTAAAATAATTTACAATGGGGCAAGAACGGGCAAAAATTTTCGTTATAATATTAAATTGTTTGAACGGAGTAAAAATAATATATGTCAAAATCAGGCGGATGTACAAAGATTCATAACTAAACTACTTTGTGATTTTCAAATTTAATTAAGTGGATGCAAATTTTTGGCTTACATATTATTTCAACTTTCTTGTGTCTTCGAATAATCGCGTAATATAGATCAAAACCAGGGGAATATTAATTTACTTACCCGATGCGAGCGAATAACAATGTAACTATTAAAATAAATATGAACTTATTATTAGAAAATCAAATATAAAATAGGAGTAAATTGAAAGGCCGGCTCAAGAAAATCGAAACAATTTTATACGCAAAAACTAGGGCTGCACCGAATACCGAGTAGTTCGGTGCTCGGCCAGAATTTTAACCGAGTAATATGTACTCGGTGCTCGGCCTTACTCGGCCGAGTAGGCCGAGTAAAGTATAGTAATAGAAACAGTCCATTTATGCATGTCCAAAACAGATAGAAATGAGACTCACAGTGGGAAATAATAAAATAAACAAAAAGTTATTCATTCATAACTTTAATTAATGTATTTTAGCAAAGTAATAATAATATGTATAAGTAATAACACAAACACAGTGAAATAATAATTTAATACTTATAATCTAAGAGGTCAGCATTGTCACTCATTTTAATATAACTTTAAAGGGTATTATTAATTGTTTGAATTATTTTTGACTTTTAAATTAGTTACACATATAAGTTTTGCTTTAAACAAAATCAACGTCGCCACCGCACCTTAAAAAGAATCAATTCAGAATCCAGCACATTAGAAATATCAGTTTGCATGGGGAACCACAGAATAAAACAATATCTCCATAAGTAAAACAAACCAGGTCATTGGTTTGTAGTCGGAGAATCCCAGCCGCTTGCCAATCATAGGCAAAACAAACAAGATCATTGGTTTAAGGCCGGTGAATTCCGGGAATTTTAACTAGCTTTCTTTAATATTAAATTATATATTTATATTATGTATAAAATATAATATTATGTTATGGTGTATATTATAATTAGTATATATTGATAAAGGTCGCATAATTGTTAAGACTACTCGGCAGCCGAGTACTAGGTACTCGGTCAAGTTAAAAAACAGGGCTCGTTACAGCCCTAGCAAAAACAAAGACTATTTCTAAGCAACCACTGTCGATTCAGCGCCTATATTATTATATAATATTCAGCGGCATATAGCTTACAACAATACATTAATTTCACCTGAATTAGGAAGATATAGTTTTTAATACTTATTGTATATAAATTGCCAATTCTGCTCCAGTGTGCGGCGTTTAATTGTCGCTGAACTATCAAGAGACGGTGGACTACTCTGTACAGGGTGTCGGAACCATTTTTATGTTTTATGGGTTTTCTCGTTTATGAGTAGAGATACAAAGGTGCGGTTTTCGCGTTACTGTACTACTTTTTTGTGGGTGGCTTTTAACACACAAAAATGTACACTGAAACGCAGCGCAAACTAAGGCCTTTGAAAATTTAGTCTTAACATGGTCAAATTTCAAGAAACTCTTATTTTTGACAGTAAGATATTTTTGGAATAGAAATTTTCGACATCAACTTTTAACGTCTCTAAGTAAAAAGTTGCTATCATAGTCGGATAAGTTATGTACGGTCAAGTTGGGCTGTGGCTAAATCTATTAGCGTCTATTAGGTATCTTTAAAAAATTAATTTTCATTAAACGATTTTTTCTAATTTCGCCAAAATATCATTAAAATTTGAGCTAGAAACTTTTTCTGTCATGCACAGGAAATTCTCTGAAAAAGTTTTATACCACAATCGGATGAATGAAAGTCTCAAAGATGAAAGTCTAAACGGCCCTTTGGAATTATTTAATTTTACTTGAGATGGGAAGATGTCGTTGATATGGACCTAGGGTATGGAAACCTGAACATGGGACATAAAAGAATAAAAATAGTTGGAGGTGCTATAACATCGAAAAAAAACGACATCATAGACGGTTAGGAAATGACAATCGATAATAACTGCGCGGACCAAGAGGAGACAACCTCACCAAAAACGTCAATCCTACGATGGCGGAACCTACGATGGGGTATCCCTTTGACCTGGTCCTAGATAAAATCGGTGGCTAGATAAAATACTGGAATCACTGGAATTTTCTGGAATCACCCTTGAGGCAAACCAAAACGGACACCGCTTTGTGTTTACCCCTTACTTCTACATACGGGGCTCTGTAGAAGTGGACCGACTAACCCTTGCAGTGTATCACAAGATTTGTCACAATTCAAATATAAAAACATTAACTTAGCAAGTCATCAATTTGAGGAAGAAGGGCCATGGCCAGGTCGCCACAATAGTAACTGACCCCACATCCAAGGAGGCAATAGAGAAAATCATTATGAATTAAAAATTCCAATCATTCGATTAAAGCAGGCTCACCTGTTTTCCTGATACCGCCAGAGCGCCAGCGCGCTGCCCTCCGCCGCCTGTTCCGGGTGACCCAGGCCCTCGATCAGTATCCGGCCGACGCACTGGCGCTTGAGGAGCTGCGCCCCGATGCCGGCCGCCTCCCTCACCGTCTCCAGCCCCTCGTCTATAGCCTCCATCTCGCAGTAGGCCAGCTTCTCCTTGCCCAGGCCCACAACAGCCACCGACCAGAACTCCTTGTCCAGATTGTTGTAGGTGCGGCCATCGCCGCGTTTTATTTCGCATCCTCCTCTAAAACAAATTACAATTTATATACAGGGTGGTCCGAATTGTATTCGGGAATCTTTAGCAGCATATTCTATACCGGGTGCGTCTCAAAAGTGGCTCACCCCTATAACTTTTTTTATTTTTTTCAGATAAAAAAACAAGATTTGGTATGTTAGTATATGACATAAATTAGGATTGATTGACATATTCAATTGTTTTCTATCACTTCCTGTTTCACCGGAAATGACTACAACTTTTGATTTTTAAATGGCACCCTCGGTATTTTTTTTTATATCAAATATCGATATTTGATATGATATTATTAATATATGACATAAATTAGGATTGATTGACGAATTCATTTGTTTTCTGTCACTTCCTGCACTTCCTGTTTCATCGAAAATGACTACAAATTTTGAATTTTAAATGGTACCCTCGGTGTTTTGTTATTTTATTCGATAGAAAATGACACTTTAAATAGAATGACATATCATATGTCAACTTTTGACATTTTCGAATATGGTTTATTTGAAATTGCAACATGCGATTCATAACGACACACAGTGGGGTATTTGACACTGATAGTTGATCGAAATTTTTTTATGTAGACCTTATATAAATTATTGCTATTTTCAGTTAAAGAGGAAATAATATGAACAAAATAAAGGATAATTCGTCGATTCTAAAAAAAGAAAGAAAAATCACTGTTCCAGTGTTTCCACGGTCAGTGCCAGTAGTAATATCGCAACTACTACTACTAATGCTACGACTGATCAGCGAGCAATGCCCATACCACTAAAGTCGCTACTAATGCCAAATTGTGCTATACTGCTAATGGCACTAATGCGATCGCTTTGTATTCAACAATGCCATCGCGGTTTACACCTCGCATTAGTATATCACTGATTGGCAAATTAGAGGAAACCAAGAATGTTTTTCTCATTTTATCAGCAAAGTCGCAAAAAGTCGTAGTATTTTATTTTACTGTATGAAAGCCCAATGTTTACTAAGTAAAACGTATATAGACAATATGCTGAATTCTTCGAAATGCGGAACTAAATATCTAAGTATAATAAAAATGTCACAAATTTAATCAAATTTTCTGAACGCCTAACTTTTAGTTGCAAAAAAAATCGTTAGTATAGAGAATATCAAAATAAATAATACGTTTTTGTAGAATACATACCTGCAGCTTGCTGAGCCATTTTCAATCAAAACGATAATATAAACGTAAAAAGAGCACAAGAACAACAACAATTTATAATTTTAAACATAAAATTTAGCCATTTACCTCTTATCTGTGAGAACAGAGGTGAGAAGTAACAACTTTGACGTTTCGTTGAAACAAATGAATGCAACTAAACACACCCATAGCAACGCCATTCATGGCAGAGATGATTTAACTTATCATTTATCTTTTTTTGGGAAATCTTAAATCTTCGAATTTCGATCACCTTTTTCATGCTAATACCCCACCGTGCGACAGTTTGACTCGAAATACCAAGTGTGTGGTACCAAATTATTCGTAAAAAAATGCTTTTTCCAAATATCTCGTTCCATTTCAAAAAATTGAGATATGATTAAAAATACGATTTGGGTCTCTTTTAACCCAATCTTTTAACAGGCCAGGACAAGACACGAGTAATATTAGACGATCAAATCTATTTTTCCAAGGCTCCTTGATTAAAAATTAGTGTTTTTAACACAGCCATGGCACTCTAGATTGAAATTTAAAATACAATTTTGTTTTAAGCAAAAATGTCAAAATTTGACATATGATATGTCATTCTATTTAGAATTAGAATGTCATTTTATATCGAATAAAGAAAAAAAATACCGAGGGTGCCATTTAAAAATCAAAAGTTGTAGTCATTTCCGGTGAAACAGGAAGTGATAGAAAACAATTGAATATGTCAATCAATCCTAATTTATGTCATATACTAACATACCAAATCTTGTTTTTTTATCTGAAAAAATAAAAAAGTTATAGTTAGAGGTGAGCCACTTTTGAGATGCACCCGGTATAACAATAAAAATAGGTAAAAAAGTTCATATAAATTTGTGTCCTAAAATTCTTCGTTTTGGACATACAGGGTGTAGAAGTTTCATTTTTAGTTCGATGTTTTCCAAATACTTTCCGAATTAATGTCCATGGAACTTTCCAGCGTGACAGGTAACCAATGATTATACCTACTATTGATTATATTTACCTGTTACTGTCATTAGTCAAAGTTTTATAAAGAAATCTGAAAGAAATCTTGATCATGATTGGTCTCAAATTATATTATAAGAATGAGACGTAATTATTCGAAAACGTAAGAATCTCAAATACACATACTTTTATATATTAATGAATTATACATTTTATTATTTGTTAAAACTATTCTATATATCCTTGGTTAAAACAATAAATAACAGCATATTAGAATAATATAATATGATTTTTCTCTATCTGCCATGCAATGTTTGAAATTTTATATGCAGGCTAATTTTAATTACCCGCTAATAAATATTCGCATGATCATTATTGATCATAACTATTTAAATTGTAATTCATTTTAAAATAAAACTAAAATCCGAAATTCAGAGGCAATTTTTAAGTGACCCTGTATATAAGAAATATATCGACTTCGGAAAGAAATAACAACACTAAATTGTGGCATAAACCTTATAAAATATTTAATTAATTAATTGTTTGAACTATGCACTTATTCTTTTATTTAAGAATTCGATAACAAATTATATCAAACTTTTGACATTTTGAATTATGTCACAGGTAAAAAAAATCTAAAAAAGAAAAGTATTGAAAAAGAACTTTTTTAAATTAAAATTACTTACGTTTTTACTAATTCTAAGAGTTTTCCTCCTAAATGATCGTTAAATTTTGACGCAGCTTTTGTAAATACCGGTTCTTCATTTTCACCTTCGTAGACACCAAGTATAAGTCCTTTCTAAAAAATATAATACATACTGATACTCATATCATAAAACAGTCATAGTTTACGCTTATAAAACATGTAATATATTAAAATAAAAAGTACATTTAAAAATTCAATTTACCTTTTCATCTGCACATTCATCTGAACAAAAACAGCGGGCACTGCTTATAGGTGGTATTTTAGTGCGAATCACGTTAAATCTCTTCAAAAAATTGATAACCGACATGATTATTTGATAAATGATCTTATAAAATTTTCATTTTACGTTGTAATTTGGACATCTAAAAAAAATTTACTTACAAAGTATTGTTTACTGGTTACCCGCGTTTTGTTTTAATTTGAAACAGGCGCCAACTTATTGAAATCTTCCATATAAATTCAGGAAATAAACGAACTACTCAAAATATATGGTATTTTTCACTCATTACACACCTACCAAATAAAGAGAGAATATGATTCGTTCTTTTTATATATGATGTTGGTCAAAAATACAGAAATTTGACAGATAATTAATTGACAGAAATCTTCAGAAAAGAAAAAATAATTTTGTGTTTTGTTTTGTTATGAATCTGTTTTAAATAAAATACTGGATATAAAAGAGTTATTTTTTTATTACAGATAAGTGTATTTGGTAGCGGTTTAGTGTCTTAAAGTTAAACGAACTTTATAAACATGGCAAATCCTACTCAGGGTTTAACAGTATCCCAAATATTGAAAAGTAAGGCGGAATTTGACGATGAACCCAAAAAGAAATCAAGGGAAGATTGGAGGAAAGCTAAAGAACTAGAAGAAGCACGAAAAGCTGGTACTGCTCCAGCCGCTGTTGATGAAGAAGGAAAGGATATCAATCCTCATATACCCCAATATATTTCGAATGCGCCTTGGTATTATGGGACAAGTGGTCCCACCTTAAAGCATCAAAGGCCTCAAGATGATAAACAGCAAGAGTACTCTGCTATAGATGAATGGTATAAAAGAGGTCTTGACACAGTAAGTATAACATAAGTTACATAAATAGTAATAAAATAATATTTGACATTTTTTTTATTAGACTAAAATTGTTACCAGATACAGAAAAGGAGCTTGTGAAAATTGTGGCGCTATGACCCATAAAAAGAAGGATTGCATGGATCGCCCGAGGAAAGTAGGTGCTAAGTACTCTAACACAGATATTTTACCTGATGAATTTGTACAAAAGAATTTATCATTGAGTTTCGATGGTAAAAGAGACAGATGGAGTGGTTACAATCCACTAGAGCACACATCAGTGATAGAGGAATTCCAGAAAGTAGAGGAAGCAAAGAGGCAACTGAAAGCTGAAAAATTAGATGCTGAAAATTCTGATAATGATGAAGATGAAGACAAATATGTTGATGAAGTAGATATGCCTGGTACAAAAGTAGATAGCAAACAAAGAATTACTGTAAGGAATTTACGTATTCGTGAAGATACAGCAAAATATTTAAGAAATTTAGATCCGAATTCTGCATATTATGATCCAAAAACTAGATCTATGAGGGAAAATCCAAATCCAGGAAAAGATGATACGTAAGTATATTTATATAATTTTTATAGACTCGATACGTATTTGTTGTATTTCAAATGACGTTGACAGTTTAACAATTAGGTCCTTTTTACTTTTGACTGTTCATTTGATAGGTTCAAAGTTAGCTCAAAGTCTTAATACATAATTTATAAACTATCTGTATTTAATAAAATTGTATTATATTTTAGATACAAAGGAGAAAACTTTGTAAGATTTAGTGGTGCTACAAAATCTCATGCAACAGCTCAACTTTTTGCTTGGGAAGCCTACGAGAAAGGTGTGGACGTTCATCTCTTGGCCGAGCCTACAAAATTGGAACTGCTACAAAAGGAATATGACAAAAAGAAGGAACAGTTCAAAACCAAAGTTCAGTCTAATATTTTAGAAAAATATGGAGGAGAAGAACATTTGGAAGCTCCACCAAAAACTTTATTGCTTGCCCAAACAGAAGATTATGTTGAATATTCAAGATCAGGTAAAATTATGAAGGGCCAAGAAAAAGAGGAGATACGTTCCAAATATGAGGAAGATATTTATATTAACAATCATACAAGTGTTTGGGGTTCATATTGGAAAGGTGGTCAGTGGGGTTATAAATGCTGTCATTCTTTTATCAAGGTAGGCATAATAAAATATTAACTACATTTTGTATAATCTAATTTTATTGTTTTGTATACTCTATCTTATTATTAATTTATTTTGATTGCCTTCTTCAAAGCACTCAACCAAAGGTAGAATATTTCTAATTTCTAACACCTGGCCAGATAGTCCTAGTAGCTTAGGCCGTAAAAACTAAAATAGATCACTATAATCTAATGATGTAACAAAAATTTAAATTCAATAATAATCTACTCAAAACAATTATCTCATATTTTCTAAAAGAAATATTAATTTGAAAAATTAGACACTGAATTCCCTGACTTACGATTTTAAATAGTATGGATACTGTGCAGGGAAATTCGATACAATAAGCGTACGGGCTGTTTATTTATACGCCGACTATTTAGTTGCAAAAGTGAAAACAATACATACTTATGAAGTCGATCGGCCGACTATTTGATTGCATTTGAGCGCGGCTCCATAGGGATACCTATATTGGTTACAAATATGCAACTAAATAGTCGGCCGATTAAAAATTGCGTATCAGCGCATAGCCAAGGCTACTCAATGTAATCAAATATTGGGCCCATCGGCTCTATAAGAATGTATTGATTTCACTTTTCTAACTAAAAAATTACATGTTAGTGTGTACCCTCTCTCTCTTCAGTCCTTCACTCTACCTGAGAGTATGGTGATATCATGTGTTGATTCCCCTCACTTCCTCGGACCAAGTTGTTCGACACTGCGCCATATGTGAAGCTTCGGGGAGGCTGTGGCCCACTAGGGTTTTGACTTGGTCTACCCACCTCTTAGGTGACCTTCCACGTGATCGTCTTCCCTCTACCCTAATTATTGTGTACCCTAATTATCTTTAAAAAACTCCTAAGAGAAAGGCAGAAAAATGCACGCTTCATTTAGAAATATGTAATAATTACTTTTATTCAAATATGCGATATTGTTTTGAGTAATGTATTTGCATATTTTTTGATATTAACTTTTGCAAACTTAATACCAATGTCAAAGTTTCAAAAAATATATTAATATAAATAATATTAAAATTTAAAGGAACAAATATGAATTTCTTTTAACTTTTAAATTAACAATCTTGCAATAATATCAATATATGAAAACTTGAAGTAAATAATGCTCTAAGTAACAAAATCGTTATTTCGAGATGAACAACATTGTTAGCCGACCATACCAATAGGTATGGTAGGCTATTAAGATCGGCAAAAAAAAGTTTTTTTAATTTCACTCAAAATGAGTTATTTGGGTCATAAATGACCTAAATACAAAATATTTTCATGGTGTCTGTGTCTGTCTGTCTGCCGTCTGTAACACGATAACTCAAAAACCGCTAAACCGATTTTAACCAAATTTGGCACAAAAATACTGTAGCACCCGAGAATCTGGCCATTAGTTTTTGGTGGGGGTGGGGGATTGGTAAGGGGGTACGGGAGGGGGTTAAAAATTTTAAAAAATTGTAACTCCAAAATTACACTAGCTAGCGAAACGCGGTTTTCAAATTAAGATTAGGAATAATATTTGCAACAAAATTTGTAATAGCATCAAAATCAAAGTCGCAGTTTTCGAGATATTAACATATTTTAGTATGGGCGGCTATACGTGCCTCCCGGCGCCAATTTTTTTGTTATAAAACCAATGTATTAGAGGTAACTATCGAAAATTAAGATTATTAAATCATGCGATCCGAATTACAAATTACAATGTACATAATTTAAGCTTACCGTCAATGCGAACTAGCGTGATATCCGGATTATCGAGTCTCTACTATATCCTTTATTTTGAACTGAAAACAATCATCATGTTTATGAAACTAGGAATATTAATAAACAAAGCAAAAAAAAATTCCTCTATTAAACTTATTTTTACAAAAAAGAAATATATTTAACATACATCAAATAATGGTCAATTATTTTGGACTGTAATCAAAAATTTTAATTCTAATAACAAACAAAATATTTCACATTTTATTTTTTGAGAATTCAATTAACATTTAAACGCTCTTTTTTATTTTTAATTGTAACATTCAAAATTTTTTATATAATATTTTTTAACAACATTAATAATTGAATTCGCATTTACAAGTATTTATACCGGGTGGTGCATCGTCGTTGGAAACAGGAAATTCCATGGAAATTCCATGCAAATTTTAAACTATCTAAATATTGGATCCCCTGTTTATTTTACAGCCAAATCGTAAATATGTTTTTAAAGGTATAATATGTATGCTGAATAAACTGCCAAATTTAAATAATTTTGGACAAGCCGATTTTGAGTAATTTAAGAAAAACTGCATCTATTTTTAAATGAAAACTGAAAAATGAAAAGAGGTAACAATGCAGAACCACGCAAATGCCAACATTAACTTAAGCTGTCATCCTGTTATTTTATCAAATATCAAATTATATTTCATTATAAAGGTTTAGGCTTTTGCCTATTTCGTACAAATTAGAAAAATGCTATTGGGCACTTAAGTGTGCGAACACAGTGCAAGCAGGTTTGCCGCTTACCGGTAGTCGGCGAGGATCTGGGTACCTATTCTTGACCTATTTTAAAGGGTGGTAGATCTCGATAAAAGAAACATATTTTCTCTTTATCGTTTTTGAAATAAGTCCAAAATAACGGAATTATTTTACTTTGAAAATTTCCAAAAAAAAAATATTTTTTGCTAAAATTCTTCTTCATGTGCCTTCTCCTCATCGGAGGTTGGCGACCATCAATTGGAATTCCTCCCTGTCTTGAGCCAAACGGATAATTGCACTGGCCTCTCCTATATTAAACCACTGGCGCAAATTCCGCAACCAGGAAAACCGTTTACGCCCGATGCCTCGTCGTCCTTCAATCTTTCCCTCAACGATCAGCTGTAGGAAACTAATTTCTTAAACTATATTTGTTATTTCGAAAAATATGACCAAAATATGCTGCTTTCCGTCGTTTTTTTGTAGTCAATAGTTCTTGGTCCTTACACATTCTTTCCAATACTTCGAGATTTGTTTGAGAACCACTGGATCTTTTCTGGATTTTCTTTCTTGTAAATTTAATCTACTACCTATGTTGCCATATTATCAAGAAATTATTTTTTTAAATAAAAACAAAAAAAAAAAATCCAAAAAAATTTTCACAAAATTCCGAATTTTCAAAAAAAAAATATTTAGAAAAAAAACCTCATAGGCGTGTTTCTGGGGTTGAACTATACTAGTTAAGTTAAAATACTTGCACGTATTTCTGGGACACCCTGTATATGGGTACATAGTAGCGCCGCGCCGCCTCGCGCTTATAACCTTGAAAAACTAAAGCGTGTTATCAAATCGGCTAGTTCACAGTGAAAGCAGGTAGGCGCCGTCAAGCAGCGTTCATCGGCGTTCTCGCTTTGCATTTCTGCTTTGCACGCGCCGACGGCGCACAGAGGGTATTAAGAACTAAAAGTTGGCCAAAATTAAGTTTTATGATTTTTTTGCTTTTTTGCTAGTAATATTAATTATTAGAGGAGAGGGTGCTAATATGGAACCCCATTTTGTTTTTCCTACACAATATTTTTTCCTCTACTCTGAAATCCTTTCCACCGATCAAATAGGGCCATTCTGTGCAAAACCAAGCAATTGGATGAGGATGCTAGAACAAGAAAGTAATTTGTATATTATAGACGATATTTGAGCGATGATGGGTGTTATAGGGTAAAGACTATTTCCTTTAAGAATCTATTTAAATCAATGTTTTTTTTTGGCAGTGGCAAATATTGGCAAGATTTTTGTACATATTCCAAAGCTGGAGACTTTAAGCATTGAACGGATACTAATTTCCATGCGAAATATTGCCGAATAGTCTTACACCTTATAAAAATGCCTCTGGTTTTTTAAATATAAAACATTATAAAGAAATAGAATAGAAGGAAACGTTTCAAAATAAAAATATGGCATAAAACAGGACTTGCCAGCTGGCTCTGTATCCATCATGAGAGTTATTATAAACAATTTGCAAAAAAAGCACTACAAACAATTCCACTATTTTATAATCTTAGAAATATTCAGAATACACTCAAGATAATTCATACTTATAATTGAAATATATTATTTATTTGATAGTCAACTTACGACTTAAAAAAAGCTAATAAACGTGCTTACATTTAGTATTTATAGGTTTGTATTCAGTTAAGATAAAAAATGAAAATAAAAAAATATCACTTTTGGCCAGGTTTATAGACCAAATACCCCTATGTGCGGTGGGCGCGGCGTTTGAATATGGTTAGGTTAGGTTAGTTAATCAGGTAAATTTCCTCTTAATTAACTACTTCCGAACCCTGCTCGCATCTCCGAAAAAGCCATATAACAATACACGTGATGCATATACGCAAAGTTACTCATCACGTGTATTGTTATATGGCTTTTTCGGAGATGCGAGATGTGAGCGATATTTGAAGATGCGAGTGATCAAGAATAGGTACCCAGAGACGGCGCTGGCTGTCGGAAAGCAGAAACCTGCCTCCACTATGTTCGTACCCTAACCGTATGTACTATAACGTGATATTGTAGACTGCACACAGTACAACAAAATGCATTTAACATTAAACGCATTTGACAGACAAGTTAAGGGCTGTAGACAATTACCTGGTTTTGTATTGTTACCTTGTTCAGTTTTAATTTAAAAATAGATGCAGTTTTTCTTAAATTAGTTAAAAATGGCTTGTTCAAATTTGGTATGTGTATTCAACATGTGTACTCCTTTAAGAGCACTATTTACCACTGAGCTGTAAAATCAACAGGGAAGCCAATATTTGAACAGTTAAAAATTTACATTTCCTTTATTTCTAACGCCGATGTACCATCCGGTATATTCCTTGCATCACTAGTATAATCCAAAAAAAATTATTGGCTATATTATTTCAATAGTGCCTTTTTATGTAAGAAAATGGATTTTAATATTAATTTAGCTAATAATCACCTTGTATCTAAACCCTTCTGTAAATAAGATTATTTCCAATTTATTTTTGAAGATAAAATATTGTATGGTCAAAAGTTGTCACTGTGGCTTTTGAAAAGACAGTTGATAATTTCGGTTGGGTTGGCCCCTCTGTGTCATTTATTAAGTAATACCTTTATTTATAACACTATTATTTGTGGTGATGATACAGCCATACCTAACGCCATTAGTTAAAAATTGACATTAAAACTTGCCACACTTTTCCTTTAATAAAAGTATTCAAATTGAAAGAGTATGATTGAAATTTGCATTAAAACTTGGCTTTGTGTATCTCAAAATACCGAATGATCGAAAAAAAAACGGCGTCAGCGATGGCTATGAAATGAAGATCGCTGTCATTTTATATGTAAAATTATATGGGAAGTGTCATTGATGTTCATTTCTAAGCCAAATGGACGCCCTTTTATATATATATATATATATATATATATATATATATATATATATATATATATATATATATATATATATATATATATATATATATATATATTTTATATATTTTATATATAAAAAATATATATCATACGGTATATATTTTTTTTATATTAAAGTTTATAATTTTTTTTATATATAAAGTTTATTTAATATTTGATTATCAATCGTTCCGTTGATCCCTCAAAACTTTCAATCGTCATTTCAAAGGCTACTGTGGCACTGTTTTTTATTCAATCCTATGGTATCATAAGACTTGTGTATTTTTTTTAGAATTCATATTGTTTGGGTGAATCTGGAAAAAGTACTAACAATGACACAGAATTAAAAAATAGTTCTGATGCTAATATTAACCAAAGTGAATGTATTAATAATACATCAGAAACTACACAAGAAAGTGAATTGACTTGTGATAAAGAATCAGATGATTCCAGTGAAGATGATATCAGAACAAAGTCTGAAAAAAAGAAAAAGAAAAATAAGCATAAAAAGAAAAAGCACAAAGAGAAAAAAGCCGAAAAAGACAAATTATCAGAGGCTTTAAAAGCTGAAGAACAGCATCAAAAACAAGCCGATTATTTGTTGTCTTTGGATGAAAGAAAGCGACCTTACAACAGTATGTTTGAAGCAAAGAAACCGACGGAAGAAGAAATTGAAGCATATTACCTAAAAAGGAAACGAGAGGAGGATCCAATGAGTCAGTTTTTATAATCTAACATAGGTATTTATTATGCAATGTTATTTGAAAAATGTATAAAACTGGACGTCAAGAAGGTATTTTAGTTTTATTAGTTATATTTTTACTAGTTGAAGCCTGTATCTTTTAGTTAAAAAGCAACTTTCTAGAGCAAGTCGTTACTTCACTGGAGACGACACAGACAAACATTAGCATTTTATATATGTAGATTATTTAATTTATTTTTAAACCCGTTTCCGTCGCCGCGCTAGACGGCTAGACGCTAGTTTTTTTTTGAAAAATATTCCAGTAATAACCCATATGCACGTGCCTGGTAAATATGTCGACACTTTTTAACAAATATGTGGCATTTAAAAGAAAATTATAATAAATCGAAAAAAAAATGAATATAACCTCCTTTTGCTAGAAGACAAAGCAGAATCGGACCTATGTTGACTTTTATGCTGATAAATGGGCGCGTTCAGGGAACGCAGCAGCTGACATTCAGCGTAAATGTTCGCCCTCCTTTGTTTATGACATATCACGGTATTCCCTAAACGGCAAAAAACAGCAAAAAGAGCAAGAAACAGCAACTGTCTCATGCGCCCCTTAGATTCTGTCTACTATAAAAATTTGAGAAAAATAAATCAATCCTCATCGTCAAATCAGTCTTTAGAATAAAAATTATTTTGAAAAAAGTACTATTACAATGGCTGAACATTTTATAATGGAAAATTTATTATTTGACAATACAGTATTAAACATAAAAATTAAATTTCTAAAAAAATGACAGGTTATAAATAATTTTTGCTCTACACCTAAACGAAACAACTCAAAATAACAGAAACTGGCAGTTAGATATGACCGATCAAGTCACCTTTCACGCATTTTTTTTTCGATTGTATGGTACAAATAAAATTACTGAGGTGTAAGTACCATACAGTCGAAAAAAAAACGACGTCAGAGGTGACGTGGAGGATAAACTTATATATGGAATGTTATCGATCGTCTTTTTTATGCCAACTGGGCGCATTTTTTTCGATCGGACGGTATAATTACAATCAAAAGCTATTTATGATGCAAAAAGTTGTATTTTTTCTTTAATTTCATTATGTTTTTCCATCTCGAGTCGAATTTTCTATATTTCTTCGACTTTTCTGATCTCTATATATTTCCAACTGTCTTTTTCGAATGTTTTAGATTAACCTACTGCTTTGTAACTTTTTTGGCAACAAATATCTCCTATTTTTTAAGGATTCAATAAATTAGGATTGACTTGAAACTTCAACAAACCATAAAAAATACATCAAAAACAGCTAATTTATCTTAAAGAAGTTATTACTTCCCATTCTGTCAAAGCAATAACAACAATTGCACATAAACAACCAATTTAAGCTGATTTGTAAAGGTTATCACCATTTTATGATATTATAAGTAGTAAATTTTTATATACTTACTCAGAAAAAACAAGAATAAAAAAGGCTTTGTTTGGATTCAGAGCGGTGACCTGCAGACCATAAAATAATTAAGTTTAGAGCGACTGACGTCGTAGTTATGGAGCGTATTGTAATATATTACAACAACAGAGCGGTGCACAGTGGATCGAGGTATAGGGATATAGCGGTCATAAATAGAAAAAAAAATACTTTAATAAGTAATTTGTAGCCCAGCTGCTTTATTTATGGCGAAAAGAAAAATATCTATAGATTTTTCTATAATTTTAATTGAATTTTAGCAAAACGCTGGTCTAATTATGACTGCAAAAATTATTTTTTTGTAAAGCGTGTCACTTAATAATATCGGTAAAGGTACCTGTAGATTTACCGTTTTCGCTTAGTAATGATTTCTGGTGAACTGCAAAAAATGTTTTTCTTACATTAACAGCCCCACGCGCCCTCCTTTAAAGGGTGAGCGTGGGGGATGGGTTTTGGGAAATCTTTGGATTGCGTGAGCATGTGACAGGTGAAAGTAATAAGTTTATAAAGTCTTTAAAAATCACTTCTTGTATCACTAGCTGTTTGTTTAGACCTTTCTTAATAAAAAAATTCAAGTTCCCCCGTGAAAAAATAAAATAACAAAATACTAATTTAACAATGGGATCCAAAAAATATATTATATGCGTGCAAGAAGTGTTTATAATTTAATTATGTTTGTAAAAAAGTTTTATTTTGTAAATCAAGTGATTTCTATACTTAAAAGAAACTTTAAACAATACTAAAATAAACCTGAAGTACCTATAAAATTAAAAAAATATATATTTCACAAAACAAAAAAAACTAAACCACCATTACAACTCTGAACGTAAAAGTAGAAAATAATATTTATGTAAGAAAACATATCGTCCCATTGCTGCCAAAAGTCACTAACTTTCTTTTTATTACTTCCGAGAAAAATGCGTCTAAAGATGAATTGCATTGCATAAATATGTTATAGTTAGTAACTATTCGGTATTAAAATAAAACATAAATAGCCAGAAATCGTAGTTAGTGATTGAATTTGGTTGTTCGGAAAAATGTTAGTTAGTGACTTTTGGCAGCAATAGGACGATATTCTAACCAACTCAGTAATATGTTCTATAAAAGGAGTTCTTTGGCTTCATCATCCAGCTCTAAACATTCACTTTTCTTCCACATATGCCGAAATGCAGCCAAATAAGGGTCAGAGGATATCAGGAGACAATTAAAAACATCTTGATTTGTGGCATACCGTGAACATTTTCGACTATTGTCTTTTCTGAAAAAAACGTAACTTAAAATTGTGTTGCGGTCTATTGAGAAACACGGACTACTTCAAATAAATATATCTCATGAATAGGCAGAATTTGACAGACCATTTTTTGTTTATAAACAAATACATTCCTCAAACAATATTATTTGCGATAAGAGGAAACGTCGATAAGCATCGATAGTATTTTTTTGGTATTTTGAAAACTATAAAAATATGGATAAAAACGACGTTTAAAAAAACATGAAAAATTAATACATAATAATAATTTCAGAACTTTCTAATAGTCGAAAAGTAGAGAAAACATCTTTTCTTTAAAATATAAAAAATAATAATCATCTCGGGTTTTTTAAAGCCTCCAGGAATATTTAGATTCTTATTTGCTATCACTAAGCGAAAAAGACAAATTAAATATGATCGGTTTAAGAGAAAAAAAACATGGTTACAAATTTTATTCAAAAAATTTGTTGTTATTTGTAAACCAATGCTACTACTATTCTAAAAGTTTAACAGTGTGCCATATAGTTTAATTTTTACCAAAATCACTTATGGCCGCTCTTTAACATATGCAAGAGCCACTGTGCGGCGTTGCCATATTAAAAATTTATCCCAAAGGCTGATTTAAAAATGACGAAATTTATAAATATTTCAAGTTTATTTCTCTTGTAATCTTGAAAGTACTAAATAAAACTATATATAAACATTTTCAAAAGTTATAAGCTAATTATATTATTACTTTGTTAAGATTTCCCCTAAGTATACTGATACAAAATTCAAATTAACAACTGTGGTGATAGACTTGGCAACGTAAACTGTTGCCAACTTAGCGGTTTTCCCGCTAAATCTAGCGGTTTATTTTTAATTAACTTTAAATTCGTCTTATCTGATAATGAAAGTCCTAATAAAAGGTTCAAAAATAGACAAAAAGCATAATTTCGAGTTCAGTATCGCCCCTAGAGGTATTTAATATACGAATCTGGCGGGTATCTATCTTCCAAAGTTGGCAACCCTGGCAACGTAGCATTATAAGAGGGTATTCAAATATCGTCAGTTCCCCTGTGGATGCCTTGTGGTATAGACGTGGTTAGGCAGTCTATTGTATATTTTTAGTATAGACAGTCTATAGTATAAGTGTATTTAGTGTCTTAAAGTTAAACGAACTTTACAAAGATGGCAAACCCTACTCAGTGTTTAACAGTATCCCAAATATTGAAAAGAAAGGCTGAATTTGACGATGAACCCAGAAAGAAATCAAGGGAAGATAGGAGGAAAGCTAAAGAACTAGAAGAAGCACGAAAAGCAGGAACTGCTCCGGCAGCTGTTGATGAAGAAGGAAAGGATATTAATCCTCATATACCCCAATATATTTCGAATGCGCCATGGTATTACGCGACCAGTGGCCCCACCTTAAGACATCAAAGGCCTCAATATGATAAACAACAAGAGTACTCTGCTATAGACGAATGGTATAGAAGAGGACTTAACACAGTAAGTATAAAATTACATAAATCTTATTATAATATTAATATTTTAATTTTTTTGTATTAGACTAAAATCGTTACCAAATACAGAAAAGGAGCTTGTGAAAATTGTGGCGCTATGACCCACAAAAAGAAGGATTGCATGGATCGACCGAGGAAAGTCGGTGCCAAGTACTCTAACACAGATATTTTACCTGATGAATTTGTACAGAAGAATTTATCATTGAGTTTCGACGGTAAAAGAGACAGATGGAGTGGTTACAATCCACTAGAGCACATATCAGTGATAGAGGAATTCCAGAAAGTAGAGGACGCAAAGAGGCAACTGAAAGCTGAAAAATTAGATGCACAAAATTCTGATAATTATGAAGATGAAGACAAATATGTTGATGAAGTAGATATGCCTGGTACAAAAGTAGATAGCAAACAAAGAATTACTGTAAGGAATTTACGTATTCGTGAAGATACCGCAAAATATTTAAGAAATTTAGATCCGAATTCTGCATATTATGATCCGAAAACTAGATCTATGAGGGAAAATCCAAATCCAGGAAAAGATGATACGTAAGTATATTTATATAATTTTTATAGTTTAACAATTACGTTCTCTTGACTTTTGACTGTTCATTTGATAGGTTCAAAGTTAGCTCAGTCTTAATACATAATTTATAAACTATCTGTATTTAATTGTATTATATTTTAGATACAAAGGAGAAAACTTTGTAAGATTTAGTGGTGCTACAAAATCACATGCAACAGCTCAACTTTTTGCTTGGGAAGCCTACGAGAAAGGTGTGGACGTTCATCTCTTGGCCGAACCTACAAAATTGGAACTGCTACAAAAGGAATATGAGAAAAAGAAGGAACAGTTCAAAACCAAAGTTCAGTCAAATATTTTAGAAAAATATGGAGGAGAAGAACATTTGGAAGCTCCGCCAAAAACTTTATTGCTTGCCCAAACAGAAGGTTATGTTGAATATTCAAGATCAGGAAAAATTATGAAGGGCCAAGAAAAAGAGGAGATACGTTCCAAATATGAGGAAGATATTTATATTAACAATCATACAAGTGTTTGGGGTTCATACTGGAAAAGTGGTCAGTGGAGTTATAAATGCTGTCATTCTTTTATCAAGGTAGGCATAATAAACTATTATTAACTACATTTTGTATAATCTAATAATGTAACAAATATTTACATATTTTTTGATATTAACATTTGCAAACTTTATATGAATGTCAAAGTTTTAAAAAATATATAAATGTCAATAATATTCGTTAGTTTAAAGAAAGAAGTAAAGTTAACAATCCTGCAATAATATCAATATATGAAGACTTGTAAATAATGTTCTAAGTGCCAAAATCATTATTTCAAGATAACATTTTTTATATTTTTTAACAACATTAATATTTGAATTCGCATTTGCTAATATTTATACCGCGTGGTGCATCATCGTTGAAACATAGGCAATCCCATGCAAATTTTAAACTCTAAATATTGGCACCCCTGTTTATTTTACAGCCAAATCGCAAATATCTTTTTTAAAGGTCTGCGTACGCTGAATACACACATGCCACATTTGAACAATTTTGGACAAGCCGATTTTAAGTAATTTAAGTTAAACTGTATCTATTTTTAAATTAAAACTGAACAGGTAACAATGCAGAACCACGCAAATGCCAACTTACCTTAAATTGTCATCCTGTAATTTTATCAAATGTCAAATGATATTTCATTATGAAAATGCTTTTGCCTATTTCAAACAAATTAGAAAAATGCTATTGGGCCGACTAACCGTATCTACTATAACTTAATATTGTAGAACGAACACAGCACAACAAAATGCATGTAACATTAAACTCATTTGACAGACAACTTAAGAGATATTGACAGTTGCCTGATTTTGTATTGTCGCCTATTCAGTTTTAATTTAAAAATAGATGCAGATTTTCTTAAATTAGTTAAAAACGGGTTGTTCAAATTTGGTATGTGTATTCAACGCGTGCGCACTCCTTTAAAAACACTATTTACAACTTAGCTGTAAAATCAACAGGGAAGCCAATATAACTATTTGCATTTCCTTTATTTCCAATGCCGATGTACCACCCGGTATATTCCTTGCATCACTAGTATAATCCAAAAAAAATTATTGGCTATATTATTTCAATAGTGCCTCTTTATATAAGGAAATCCCTTCTGTAAATAAGATTGTTTTCAATTTATTTTTAAATATAAAATACTGTATGGTAAAAAAAAGTTGTCTCAGTGGCTTTTGAAAGGACAGTTGATAATTTCGGTTGGGTTGTCCCCTCTGTGTCATTTATTAAGTAATACCTTTATTTATAACACTATTATTTGTGGTGATGATACAGCCATACCTAACGCCATTACTTAAAAATTGTCATTAAAACTGGTCACACTCTTGCTTTAATAAAAGTAAAGTATTCAAATAGAAAGAGTATTATGAAATTTGCAACTAAAATTCCTTAGGGTATCTCATTATATATGTTTTTTATATTAAAATATTTTTTTTATTAATCGTTCCGTTAATCTCTCATAACTTTCAATCGTCATTTCAAAAGCTACTGTGACACTGTTTTTTATTCAATCCTATGGTATCATAAGACTTGTGTATTTTTTTAGAATTCATATTGTTTGGGTGAATCTGGAAAAAGTAGCAACAATGACACAGAATTAAACAATAGTTCTGATGTTAATATTAACCAAAGTGAAGATATTAATAATATATCGGAAACTACACAAGAAAGTGAATTGACTTGTGATAAAAAATCAGATGATTCCAGTGAAAATGATATCAGAACAAAGTCTGAAAAAAAGAAGAAAAATAAGCACAAAGAGAAAAAAGCCGAAAAAGACAAATTATCAGAGGCTTTAAAAGCGGAAGAACAGCATCAAAAGCAAGCCGATTATTTGTTGTCTTTGGATGAAAGAAAGCGACCTTACAACAGTATGTTTGAAGCAAAGAAACCAACGGAAGAAGAAATTGAAGCATATTACCTAAAAAGGAAACGAGAGGAGGATCCAATGAGTCAGTTTTTATAATGTAACATAGGTATTTATTCTGCAATGTTATTTTAAAAATGTATTAAACTAGTGATCAAGAAAGTATTGTAGTTTTATTAGTTATATTTTTATTACTCCGGCAAGACGCTAATTTTTTTTTTTAAATTCCACTGATAATAATTTGTCGACACTTTTTAACAAATATGTGGCACTTAGAAAAAAATTATAATAAGTCGAAAAATAAAGAAGACCTCCTCTAGCTAGGAGACAAAGCAGAATCGGACCTATGTTGACTTTTATATTGATATAAAAATAAATGGACGCGTTCGGTGAACACATATACATATAACTTTATATACTCAGCCTAATCTCTAAAAAGTGAAGCCCAAACAGTGAAAGAGAAATATGGAATTCTGTATAAGTCTATTTCACCCGGATAGTCACTTAATTGCGCATGCCTTACCTGAAGAAGTTTTCACTGGTCCGTATTTTTAAAGGGAAGTGGTTGACTGACATTTCACCTAACTTTAATTTTATTTATATTTTTATTATTTATAACACATTATCATGGAGTTGGAAAAATATCAAAAATAGTTGGAAACAATAAACTAAACAAAATCACTCTTTTACGCGCACAAATAAAAAGTAATCCAAACAGAACTAAAACAACAATCAATCGGAGTTTGGCGCAATCGCAGTTCAATCGATATCCGGGTGAAATAGACTTATGCAGCATTAATATGGAGCTGAGTTATGTTGTCTTTTTCTTACGGCACGGAAACAGCACACGGGGTTAAGTCATATACGTAGTACTTTTTACAAATATACTCAGCCTAATCTCCAAAAAGTGAAGCCCAAACAGTGAAAGAGAAATATGGAATTCTGCATAAGTCTATTTCACCCGGATATTCATTTAACTGCGCATGCCTTACCTGAAGAAGTTTTCATTGGTCGATGTTTTTAGAGGGAAGTGGTTGACTGACATTTCACCTAACCTTCAATTTTATTTATATTTTTATTATTTATAACACATTATCATGGAGTCGGAAAAATATCAAAAAATAGTTGAAAACAATAAACTAAACAAAATCACTCTTTTACGCGCACAAATAAAAAGTAATCCAAACAGAACTAAAACAACAATCAATCGGAGTTTGGCGCAATCGCAGTTCAATCGATATCCGGGTGAAATAGACTTATGCAGCATTAATATGGAGCTGAGTTATGTTGTCTTTTTCTTACGGCACGGAAACAGCACACGGGGTTAAATAGGGAACACTGAGTATATATAGTTATATGTATATGGGTTAAATAGGGAACACTGAGTATATATAGTTATATGTATATGGGTAAACACAGCAGCGTAAGTTTTCGCTGACCTTTGTTTATGACATTTCACGGTATTCCCTAAACTTCAAAAAGCAGCAAAAAGAACAAGAAACAGCTGCTTTTTTTCTATCAGACGGTATAATTACAATGAAAAGTTGTTTATACTGATATACAGGGTCCGGCAATAGTGCGTCGGCCATCTGTAGCTCCTAGAATAAAAAAAACTTGTAAATTTCGTTTAAGTGCAGAACTAAAGTATGAATTAACTAACTTCTATTGGGTGGCTCGAAAAAGTGTGAGTGGATCGGGATGATTTTTTTCTAAATTGAACGCCCTGTATATTATTGCATTTTTGGCTTCCTTTCAGATCACTTTACATAATCCTAAGATATGAGTATATATATTTCGATTGTTTCAGAGATATTAATAAATAAATAAAAAATATATATTTTTCGGCCTTTCTTAAAACAAATAAAAATACAAGAAGTGTCCTGAAATCAAAACTATATTAGGTATTTATTTTGCTATAAATATGGTAATCGTAAATCATACAGGATGCTAAAAATTCTACGCCAAACTTTCTAAAATATAAAATAATTTTTCTTCGTTTTTTCAAATGGAACACCCTGTATATTATTTTTTCAATAGATGGAGAATTAAAAAATAAACATTTTTTGTATTTAGAGTATTTCAAAAATTTCACACTTTCGCCGATATTCGCGATTTTATATTTCATATGGCATTTTCCACAGTAAATTTTTATCAAAGCCACCCAATAATTTTTCTCTCATATTTTAACGTTGAGAGCGCCATATGAAATAATACTATGTGTATCTGCAAAACCATTAAAAATCTTGATATACTTTAAATACAAAAAATGTTCATTTTTTAATTCTACATCTAATAAAAAATAATATACAGGGTGTTCCGTTTCAAAAAACAAAGAAAAATGATTTTATATTTTAGAAAGTTTGACGTAGAATTTTGAACATCCTGTATGATTTAAGATTACGATATTTATACCAAAGTAAGTATAGACCATCTAAAGTAAATACCTAGTATAGTTTTGGTTTCAGGACAGTTCTTGTATTTATAATAATTTTTTTACTGAAGGAATTTTTTTCTATATATTTCCAACTGTCCTTTGCGAACGTTTTAGATTAACCTTTGAAACTTTTTGGCAACAAATATAGCCTATTTTTTAAGGATTCGATTAACTAGGATTGACTTCAAACTTCAACAAACCAAAAAAAAATAAACAATAAAAAAACATCAAAAACAGCTAAAATATCTTAAAGAAGTCATTACTTCCCGTTCTGTCGAAACAATAAACAACCAATTTAAGCTGATTTGTAAAGGTTATCACCATTTTATGATATTATAAATAGTAAATGTTTTTTTTTTGAAAATTGGTTCTTGGGGTTATGGTCCGTATATAAATTTGTTTATTTTTTTATTATTGGTCTATTATTATTACACTTTAACTCACAACACCCAATTAGTCATAAAAAATCCGTTATAATAGGCCTTGCTGACCGAATAATTCATTTAACAGATACCGATTACAGACCTGCAAGTATACGGAAGGGTAAAGAGGCACTCCTAAAAACAATTATTATCCACTTAAATTAATTAATAGTATCTTCAAAAAACGAATACATAAATTTCACAACACGACTAATACACAAAATAAGGACGGAAAAATCCAAAAAAATATTTATCTCTCCCATATCTACCAGGGCTGTCGGAAAAATTAAATAACATTTTTAAAAAGGAAAGTATTACTGTATGTTATAAAAGCCACAACTTGTTAAAAAATACCTTCACCAAGCTAAAATCAATCATACCAAAAGACAAAAGAAGCAATATAGTATATCAGATACCTTGTAAGGACTGTGATAAAATTTACATAGGGCAAACTGGTCAGTATCTAAAAAATAGGATCAATGGTCACAAGTATGATAAGAAAAATAAAACGGCGTTAACAAACCATGAAATTGAATGTCAACACACTTTTAACTTTAACGACACAAAAATTTTGGCAACTGAAAATCATACAAGAAAAAGAGAATTTTTAGAAATGATATATATACAAAAAAATAACAATACCATAAACGCAAAATCCGATACGCAAAATTTGAGTAAAATATACTATAATTTGATTAATTAATTTATGTGAACCAAAATATTAATACATTTTTTACAACAAAAGAACTATCGATTGTTTCATATCCATATCAATAGAGGTTCACAAGGAGAAAAAAAAGAAAAAAAAATGCACCAGTCGAGCAACCAAAGAAATATATTGGTGTGTCAGTCTATGTGTTTGTTTAATATTGAATAGATGTATTAGTAGGTGCTGTGTTAAAATGTAAATATATAAGTTGTTTTTATGACGTCCAAGTTTATAATGTAAGTTTTAAATCTTTCTATTTTTTCATGTTTACTAGTGATGTATTTTACTTGGTAGAACATGTTTTGATAAAGATCTAATATAGATCGAAACGTAAACTTTGATAATATGTTTCACTACAAAATAAAAAAATAAACAAATTTATATACGGACCATAACCTCAAGAACCATTTTTTCAAGAACCATATATATATCAATATATATATATATATATATATATATATATATATATATATATATATATATATATATATATATATATATATATATATATATATATATCTTGTCCGAAGAATGGTATACTCCAAAAAGAAGTAGTAAATGTTTATATACTCAGAAAAAACACGAATGTCCCTTAGAAAACAGTAATGAAATAAAAAATTAAAATAAAAAATCCGTTATAATAGGCCTTGCTGACCGAATAATTCATTTAACAGATACCGATTACAGACCTGCAAGTATACAGAAGGGTAAAGAGGCACTCCTAAAAACAATTATTATCCACTTAAATTAATTAATAGTATCTTCAAAAAACGAATACATAAATTTCACAACACCACTAATACACAAAATAAGGACGGAAAAATCCAAAAAAATATTTATCTCTCCCATATCTACCAGGGCTGTCGGAAAAATTAAATAACATTTTTAAAAAGGAAAGTATTACTGTATGTTATAAAAGCCACAACTTGTTAAAAAATACCTTCACCAAGCTAAAATCAATCATACCAAAAGACAAAAGAAGCAATATAGTATATCAGATACCTTGTAAGGACTGTGATAAAATTTACATAGGGCAAACTGGTCAGTATCTAAAAAATAGGATCAATGGTCACAAGTATGATAAGAAAAATAAAACGGCGTTAACAAACCATGAAATTGAATGTCAACACACTTTTAACTTTAACGACACAAAAATTTTGGCAACTGAAAATCATACAAGAAAAAGAGAATTTTTAGAAATGATATATATACAAAAAAATAACAATACCATAAACGCAAAATCCGATACGCAAAATTTGAGTAAAATATACTATAATTTGATTAATTAATTTATGTGAACCAAAATATTAATACATTTTTTACAACAAAAGAACTATCGATTGTTTCATATCCATATCAATAGAGGTTCACAAGGAGAAAAAAAAGAAAAAAAAATGCACCAGTCGAGCATGGTACAAAGAAAACAAGGTATGATCGATAGCGGCTCCAATTTCGTTAAGTTTGCGCATACCACCTGTGACGTCATACGCCATACAGAAAAATATCCATATTGTTCAAATGCCACTAATAAAAAAAAGACCTAAAATAGGGAAGAATCAGGACATAACCCCAAAAGTTATGTCAAATTATCGAGCTTGACATTTGAAAAATTATTTTCGCGTTTATTGTGTCATCTGTTTGACAATTTGAAATTGGCGCGCGGAGCTTGCCGACCAATGGTGCCGTTTATCACCTGTGACGTAGTAACCAACCTGCGCAATATCATACCTTGTATTCTTTGTATCATGCCAGTCGAGCAACCAAAGAAATATATTGGTGTGTCAGTCTATGTGTTTGTTTAATATTGAATAGATGTATTAGTAGGTGCTGTGTTAAAATGTAAATATATAAGTTGTTTTTATGACGTCCAAGTTTATAATGTAAGTTTTAAATCTTTCTATTTTTTCATGTTTACTAGTGATGTATTTTACTTGGTAGAACATGTTTTGATAAAGATCTAATATAGATCGAAACGTAAACTTTGATAATATGTTTCACTACAAAATAAAAAAATAAACAAATTTATATACGGACCATAACCCCAAGAACCATTTTTCAAAATATATATATATATATATATAGCATATATATATATATATATATATATATATATATATATATATATATATATATATATATATATATATATATATATATATATATATATATATATATATATATATATCTTGTCCGAAGAATGGTATACTCCAAAAAGAAGTAGTAAATGTTTATATACTCAGAAAAAACACGAATGTCCCTTAGAAAACAGTAATGAAATAATAAATTAAAAAAAAAAGAAATAAACCCATTAGATAAGGCTTTATTTGGATTCAGAGCGGTCACCTTCAGGCCATAAAATAATTAACTTCAGACCGACTGACGCCCACACTATGGAGCATATAGTAAAATACTACAACAGAGCGTCGTTGCCAGATTCAAAGTTTCTCCCAAAGGCTGATTTAAAAATGACGAAATTTATAAATATTTCAAGTATGTTTTTCTTGTAATGTTGAAAGTACTAAATAAAGCTATATATCAAAATTTTCAAAAGTAATAAGCTAATTATATTATTATTTTCTTAAGATTTTCCCTAAGTCTACGTATACAAAAATCAAAATAAACAACTGTGGTGATAGACTTGGCAACGTAAACTGTTGCCAACTTAACGGTTTTCCCGCTATATCTAGCGGTTTATTTTTCAGTTTAGCGGGAAAGATATTATTTAGCGCTCGATTTAGCGGCTAGCGGTTTTTTAGCGGTATACATTTCTGATTAAAATTTAAATAAAATTGACACAACATTATTACATATCTCAATTCTAAGAAACAATTTTTTTTTCAAAATTTGCCTCAATATGTCGCATTATAATCGTATATTCATATAGTACCTAGGACAAGAATATTAGAAGTCATGTTAAATTCGCCTTATTTGGTAATGAAAGCCCTAATAAAAGGTTCAAAATTAGACAAAAAGAATAATTTCAGGTTCAATATCACCCCTAGCGGATTCTAGCGGTTTTTAATATACAAATCTAGCGGGTATTTACCTTCCAGAGTTGGCAACCTTGGTAACGTAGCATTATATGAGGGCGTTCGTATAAAATATCAACAGTCAACAGTTCCCCTGTGGATGCCCTGTGGTATAGACGTGGTATAGAGAGTCTATTGTATATTTTTAGTATAGACAGTCTATAGTATAAGTGTATTTAGTGTTTTGAATTTAAACGAACTTTACAACGATGGCATACCATACTCAGGGTTTAACAGTATCCCAGATATTGAAAAGAAAGGCGGAATTTGACGATGAACCTAAAAAGAAATCAAGGGAAGATTGGAGGAAAGCTAAAGAACTAGAAGAAGCACGAAAAGCTGGTACTGCACCAGCAGCTGTTGATGAAGAAGGAAAGGATATTAATCCTCATATACCTCAATATATTTCGAATGCGCCATGGTATTATGGGACCAGTGGCCCCACCTTAAGACATCAAAGGCCTCAAGATGATAAACAACAAGAGTACTCTGCTATAGACGAATGGTATAAAAGAGGACTTAACAGAGTAAGTATAAAATTACATAAATCATTATAATATTAATATTTTAAATTTTTTGTATTAGACTAAAATCGTTACCAAATACAGAAAAGGAGCTTGCGAAAATTGTGGCGCTATGACCCACAAAAAGAAGGATTGCATGGATCGACCGAGGAAAGTCGGAGCCAAGTACTCTAACACAGATATTTTACCTGATGAGTTTGTACAGAAGAATTTATCATTGAGTTTCGACGGTAAAAGAGACAGATGGAGTGGTTACAATCCACTAGAGCACATATCAGTGATAGAGGAATTCCAGAAAGTAGAGGACGCAAAGA
Organism: Sitophilus oryzae; assembly: GCF_002938485.1. Taxonomy (NCBI): domain Eukaryota; kingdom Metazoa; phylum Arthropoda; class Insecta; order Coleoptera; family Curculionidae; genus Sitophilus; species Sitophilus oryzae. The sequence continues at coordinate 2,004,881 of NW_022146169.1, read as the reverse complement.
GGCAACTGAAAGCTGAAAAATTAGATGCACAAAATTCTGATAATGATGAAGATGAAGACAAATATGTTGATGAAGTAGATATGCCTGGTACAAAAGTAGATAGCAAACAAAGAATTACTGTAAGGAATTTACGTATTCGTGAAGATACAGCAAAATATTTAAGAAATTTAGATCCGAATTCTGCATATTATGATCCGAAAACTAGATCTATGAGGGAAAATCCAAATCCAGGAAAAGATGATACGTAAGTACATTTATATAATTTTTATAGGCTCGATAGAGATGTATTTGTTGTATTTCAAATGACATTGGCAGTTTAACAATTACGTCCTCTTGACTTTTGACTGTTCATTTGATAGGTTCCAAGTTAGCTCAGTTTTAATACATAATTTGTAAACTATCTGTATTAAATTGTATTATATTTTAGATACAAAGGAGAAAACTTTGTAAGATTTAGTGGTGCTACAAAATCACATGCAACAGCTCAACTTTTTGCTTGGGAAGCCTACGAGAAGGGTGTGGACGTTCATCTCTTGGCCGAGCCTACAAAATTGGAACTGCTACAAAAGGAATATGACAAAAAGAAGGAACAGTTCAAAACCAAAGTTCAGTCTAATATTTTAGAAAAATATGGAGGAGAAGAACATTTGGAAGCTCCGCCAAAAACTTTATTGCTTGCCCAAACAGAAGATTATGTTGAATATTCAAGATCAGGAAAAATTATGAAGGGACAAGAAAAAGAGGAGATACGTTCCAAATATGAGGAAGATATTTATATTAACAATCATACAAGTGTTTGGGGTTCATACTGGAAAAGTGGTCAGTGGAGTTATAAATGCTGTCATTCTTTTATCAAGGTAGGCATAATAAAATATTATTAACTACATTTTGTATAATCTAATAATATAACAAATATTTGCATATTTTTTGATATTAACATTTGCAAACTTTATACGAATGTCAAAGTTTTAAAAAATATATAAATGTCAATAATATTCGCTAATTTAAAGAAAGTAGTATGAATTTCTTATAACTTAAGTTAACAATCCTGCAATAATATCAATATATGAAGACTTGAAGTAAATAATGTTCTAAGTGCCAAAATCATTATTTCAAGATAACATTTTTTATATTTTTTAACAACATTAATATTTGAATTCGCATTTGCTAATATTTATACCGCGTGGTGCATCATCGTTGAAACATAGGCAATCCCATGCAAATTTTAAACTCTAAATATTGACTGCCCTGTTTATTTTACAGCCAAATCGCAAATATCTTTTTAAAGGTCTGCATACGCTGAATACACACATGCCACATTTGAAGAATTTTGGATAAGCCGATTTTGAGTAATTTAAGAAAAACTGCATCCGTTTTTAAATTAAAACTAAACAGGTAACAATGCAGAACCACGCAAATGCCAACTTACCTTAAATTGTCATCCTGTAATTTTATCAAATGTCAAATAATATTTCATTATGAAGGTTTAGGCTTTTGCCTATTTCAAACAAATTAGAAAAATGCTATTGGGCAGACTAACCGTATCTACTATAACATAATATTGTAGAACGAACACAGCACAACAAAATGCATTTAACATTAAACTCATTTGACAGACAACTTAATTGATAGATATTGACATTTGCCTGGTTTTGTATTGTCGCCTATTCAGTTTTAATTTAAAAATAGATGCAGATTTTCTTAAATTAGTTAATAACGGCTTGTTCAAATTTGGTATGTGTATTCAACGTGCGCACTCCTTTAAAAACACTATTTACAACTTAGCTGTAAAATCGACAAGGAAGCCAATATAACAGTTAAAAATTTGCATTTCCTTTATTTCCAACGCCGATGTACCACCCTGTATATTCCTTGCATCACTAGTATAATCCAAAAAAAAAATATTGGCTATATTATTTCAATAGTGCCTCTTTATGTAAGGAAATCTCTTCTGTAAATAAGATTGTTTTCAATTTATTTTTAAATATAAAATACTGTATGGTAAAAAAAAGTTGTCACAGTGGCTTTTGAAAGGACAGTTGATAATTTCGGTTGGGTTGGCCCCTCTGTGTCATTTATTAAGTAATATCTTTATTTATAACACTATTATTTATGGTGATGATACAGCCATACCTAACGCCATTAGTTAAAAATTGACATTAAAACTTGTCACACTCTTGCTTTAATAAAAGTAAAGTATTCAAATAGAAAGAGTATTATGAAATTTCCAATTAAAATTGCTTTGTGTATCTCAAAATATGTTTTTTATAATAAAGTTTAATATTTGTTTAACAATCGTTCCGTTATTCTCTCCAAACTTTCAATCGTCATTTCAAAAGCTACTGTGACGATGCTTTTTATTCAATCCTATGGTATCATAAGACTTGTGTATTTTTTTAGAATTCATATTGTTTGGGTGAATCTGGAAAAAGTACTAACAATGACACAGAATTAAACAATAGTTCTGATGTTAATATTTACCAAAGTGAAGATATTAATAACACATCGGAAACTACACAAGAAAGTGAATTGACTTGTGATAAAAAATCAGATGATTCCAGTGAAGATGATATCAGAACAAAGTCTGAAAAAAAGAAGAAAAATAAGCACAAAGAGAAAAAAGCCGAAAAAGACAAATTATCAGAGGCTTTAAAAGCTGAAGAACAGTATCAAAAGCAAGCCGATTATTTGTTGTCGTTGGATGAAAGAAAGCGACCTTACAACAGTATGTTTGAAGCAAAGAAACCTACGGAAGAAGAAATTGAAGCATATTACCTAAAAAGAAAACGAGAGGAGGATCCAATGAGTCAGTTTTTATAATGTAACATGGGTATTTATTATGTAATGTTATTGTAAAAATGTATATAAAACTAGTGATCAAGAAGGTATTGTAGTTTTATTAGTTATATTTTTATTACTTAGTTTATATATAAACGGAACACCCAACTTTTAATTGGCATTGAACAGCTTATGTTTACACAATTTTGCTAACAAGAACAAGAGAAAAAATGTCAGTGGCGCACATATTTTTTTAGAAAAATATTCCAGTGATACCCATATGCACGTCTCTGGTGAATTTGTCGACACTTTTTTAGCAAATATATATATGTCGCAGGCATATCGAATAACTCGGCATTTTGCAAAAAGACTAGGAATATTATAATACGCAGGCGTTTTTAACAATAGAAGGATATTTTGCAAAGAGCCTATCTAGGTTAGGTTAGGTTGCTGGGGTTTTGGATCATGTTTGATCCCTCACTCGGAGGCCTTGGGCCCATTGCGATAGCCCTGTATTGTTCTACCAAACCTTCCTCTCATTCTTTCTTTGCGTTAAAGCACTTCCAGCTCTTTACAAAAATTCCCGATGTCGCTGATGTTGACTTCTGCTGCTTCCTCTAGCCCCTCCAAAAAACATTGCCCTAAAGTTTTAAAACATCGACATTCTAGTGCTGGACAGTGGCACAACAGGTGAAAGAGCCTATCTGGTTTCAGTCGCTTTGCAAAAGCCTAATGAAGACTAGTCAGATTGCACAAAACCTATTACGCGGGATTAGCAGAACTAACCTAAATTTATTCAACGACATTTCTTGAACTTCTCTTTAATGGTACAAAAAGTGATAATTCTGTTAAATGGAGTATGTACAGTGAGTAATTATAAACATCTACATTCATTTTATTCTAAAAGAATAAAAGTTCCAAAAAAAAGCAAATGTCCACAAAGAGGCAGCCCTGTACACAGAATCAAATTACAGAGTATAATAATTAAACGAGATATTAATATTAAGGTTTTAATGGTCCCGATTTGGCATTTTGTAAAACGACTGAACACAGGCTTTTTTGCAGAAGTGTACAGAAAGTATCGTCATTGTTTTATAAGCCTAATTCTGATTACTAAATAGTTATTAGACTGAAATAATAAATTTAAAATGTTTTTGTACCAAAATTCGACAGAAACTGTTTTGTCATCATTTTTTCGCAGGAAAATTTATGATTAAAAAAAAACTCACAGATTTCGCAATCGCTGCAACCATCAGAGACATTGGAAATGATAACACCACATAAAACATAATTAACGTTATATATTTGCAGCTAAACTTGATATAAAAAAAACACCATTCTTAATAATAATAACTAATAATGATTAGAAGAAAAAATAAACATAAAAAAAATATTTAAATATTCATAATCCATTTTATAACACCTTATAGCCTTGATTTTTCCTGCAGATACCTTGAAATTAAGTAAATATATTATATCTTTTAATCTTAAATTCTTTCTGAAATATATCAATACCTAAATAAAAATATCGTTTCATTAAAAACAGCATAAATAAATGTCAAAACCCAAATCAAAAATTACGAAAATTGTACTGTTTTGTAACCTTTGCAGATATCAATCTATTCAATTTTATAATCGCCCCCCGTAGCATAGACGTCAAGTAATATCGTCGGGACTAACAAAATTAAACCTCGTATATCGCCGAGAGTTTCGTGCTGTCAGGCCAGTTCATCTAAATTATAGGCATCACGCGACAAAGTTTTGATGCTTTAATTTGGTCGACTGTGCGGCTAAGTGCGACACCGTTTCTGACGACCTTGAAAGGAAACTCGAAATGTGGCCCCCATATACGAACATAAACATTTCCAATGTTAATAAAAATTTCCCAAATTCACAGCCTGCAAACACGTAAACGTTTACTACGCATGCGCATTTGTTATATTTTTACACGTAAAATATTCTTTACGTCTACGTATACGTGCCAGCAGCGGCCGATTCGACCGTAGGCCGTTGTTCTCTATTTCAGTCAAATAACTATCTACTCAACGGGTTTATTTTTTGTCAACAATGACATGTATCATCTCTTGTCTATGGACATGTATTGACTGTTTCTATTCTAAATATCTTGAAAACGGTTGCTCGTAGTAATTTTTACCAAAAGACATTTTTTGCGTAAAAAGTCACGGAAATGTATATATTTTAACTCAGTAGTTTGATACAGGTACAAACGAAAAGTTATTACTCTTCAAAACAGTTATAACACATGTAGGTGGCGCCACCTATATAAATAGGAGCAGACTAAAGAATTCAAGGACAAATAACACCCGAGGTCATGGCACATATTTTTCTTACCTTAGCTGTTTGAAGAGATATTTATATTTTTTGATAATTGTTTTGACTACGCCTATGATGTATACGGTAGTATCATACTAATTAATTACGAAAAAAACGTTTACAATATAACAAAAGGTACAAAACTAGTATCGACGTATAGCACACATCAAGTACATATAATATCAGAAAAATAATTATCGAATTCAATAAGAAAATTAAGAAAACGCTAAAAAGGTGGAACAAACTGTTTATTTACCTATGAAACGTAACTCCTGGCTCTTTCTTATCGCTGCGGCTTTTACACTTGAAAGCTGAACAATTAATCGCCATTGTAATAACGTTTATACAAAGTTCACTATACACAAACTATTAAAAATCGCTAAAATTGTCGCTGATGACCAGCTGATGACTCATCATCGCCATGAAAAAAATGGCGTCTAATGTCACAAATTCTGCTGCAGCCCGTATATGGGCGTTACATGTCCTTATATTCTTTAGCCATTGAATAGGTGTCATATTGACATCAAAATCAAATTTCTCATGACAAAAAATGTCAGAAACAAACTTTCATCCATATATTGACGGTATATACTTTAGAAATTATTTGTAAAAATCGAAATAAAGGGAAATTTCTACACTCAGTATCTCCGAAACTAAACATTTTGGGATATACATTTATAGGAACTTTTTACTTATTTTATATTTTAGAATAAAAATATTTTTATCTGCAGAATATGCTGTCGAAGTTTCCGGAATACAATTATTGGGACCACTCTGTACACAGGGTGTTCCTTTAATGACATGCGAATATTTACGGAAGTGATTCCTGGACCTATTCTAAGAGAGAAACTTCATATGAATGTATGTCCTGAATATCTTAATTTCTGAGATAGGGTGATGAAATTCTCAAAAAAAACATTTTTTCATAATAACTTTTATTACAGGTATCTTTATGAAAGTTGATACACGTCTTCTATGTATCAAAATACCTTTTTTGATATTTATACAAACAAAGATACAAACAATATTATTTATTTCAACCAGTGTCGTCCATATACGGGTTATACATTGCATATTTTTGAAGAAAAATTGATACACCACTGACTTCTCTTTTCTCTTAAAATAAAAATTATTTTCAAAATCTCCGTTCATTTCTAAATAATTTTTATCTCTTGATTTTTCTCATCCGTGGCAGAGTTTTGCCCTTGTCTATATATAATAATAATCATCCATAATCAAGGGTTTTGCTTAAAAAATTGAAGTCAGTTTACTTCAGGGTCAAATCGGTGAAAATCTGATCCGCTGACTTTTGCGTGGAAATCGTTTCTGTGTCTCCTGGAAGAAAATGAATGAAACGTTTTTTTTCTATATCAAAATATGCATTTTAATGCATGGAAGACGTGTACCAAAAAAAGAACATCAAAGATATTTTGATAAAAAAATTCGAAAATTTTACCACCCTGTTTCTAAAAAGTTAAGATGTTAGATATGATGATACATTCATATGAAGTTTTTTTCTTAGAATAGGAATAGGTCCAAGAATCACCTCCTTAATATTAACATATCATCCTTAATGACAAACACCCTGTATATATATTTTTTCGAAGACTAACCTCCTGTACACCTGTAGCTAGAAAACTTTGTAGAAAACCCTAGTAGAAAACAAAGCAGAATCGGACCTATGTTGATCATGTTATAAAAATAAATCTTATTTTCACTTGTGGAATCTCCCCACCGAAGAAGGCGCAATTTTTTTAAAACACCCTTTATAGGTGTCCTTTTTTACCAGTTTTTTACCCAGTAAAAATATGATTTATACATTCCTACCAGAGATATAGAAGGAATACACTTCCATATCTCTGATTCCTACTAGAAATGTAAAATAAATAGTAGATAACATGTCCTTTTAAATTATATATGATCTAACCCATAGATTAAAGTTATGTACTTATTATCTTTGTTTTTTTTTCTTCTAGTTCTAGTTAGTTGTTAACTAATCTGTGGATATACCTTGACAGTTTATGGACAGTTTCTTTTTAAGCATATATAGAATTTATTGAATAATTTTGTTTCTAATATTAATATTTTTATTTTATTCGAACCTACCACTATACAATACTACCTAAAGCTCGCAGTGTTATAGAACTGTTTATTCTTCTAAAGTATGGCTTGTATTTTAAGGAGCCAAAGTGTTCTTAGGTTATATTCGCCGATTCGTACTTCCGTAAGGTTTTCAAATTCTACTAGAGTAAGTTTTTGAATTCGGAAGTTATATTGTTGTTTGCTAGTTAATACCTTCCTTTTTCGTTTTAGAAAGGTTTAGTTCTTGGGGCATATAGTGGTGAAAACAACAAAGGTGTTGAACTTACTGAAGCGGCCAAGCAATTTGATCAGGAAGTTCAGGGAAAACTTTTAGAACAGATTCAGCTGTAAGTTAATTGTTATTGAAAATATTGTTATGTAGATTTTATTAATGTGTTCCGGATATGCTTTTGACATTATCACACATTATAGGAATACCTAAAAAATAATTTGAATTTACTTATTACTACACTTATAGTTCTTCTCGTGTAACCTTTCCTCATTTCTACATTTTGCATTGTGTATGGTAACGTTTGGGATAAATGAAAATTAATTCCAAGGAAGTGGATCATTTGTGTAGTGTGTATATACATATAGATACTGCATTACAGTCCATTTAAAGATTTTTGTCATTTTTAAAATATATTTATGATTTAATCTGTTTTGAAATTTATACAACTTTTCTACAGACCTACTGTTGTTTTAGTAAAAATGTTGCATTTAAAAGAGAAATTTAATTATAAATTGTTCAAATAAGGTGAGAATCTTTTACCATTACTGCTTTTCTTATTTTAAAAGAAATTAGCTTCAACATTAATTGCTTTGACTACTGGTGTCCCACCATATTGGGGAAAGTTAAGTGAGAAGAACTCAATATGTGTTAATATTTTTTGCATGATTCTAACTTAAATTATTTAAATTTCATTCGTATCATAAATCTGTTTTTTTATCTATTTGGAATGACCCGACCTGAAACATTTTGTTGTATTTTTTCTTTATTACTTTTTTAAAGCATGACATGTGTTTAATAAAAATAAATATTAAGATTAGATACATGATAGATAGTAATATTTAGTATACTTATTTTGACATACAACAAGTATTGATACACAAGTATTGATATACAGTTATTGATACAGTTTTTTAATGTTAAAAAATAAAGATATTCTAAAAATTATAGGATCTTAAAAGAATATATATCTCATAAATTTACAGTACTCATTTTATTAACTATTTTTTTAATTGTAATATCTTTTATGAAGATTAATTTTCTTTTTTAGTTATTTTGTTTTAAAAATCTTATATCATTATCACAATACACCTTCTACCAAGTATGTTCTAGCACATATTGTAACAAAGTGTGGGGTAATAACATTGTGAATGTAATATGTTAAAGACCAGATTATATTATTAGATTACACAATTTTTATGTGAAATATAACCAAATAAAATAAAGCATTCTTTAAATAAATACTTCTGTAAAACCTATTACACCAGACGAAGTAACATTCTCAATTGACACAAATCAATTCTGTATACCAGCCTGATCATTCTAAATAGCTGGTCTATATTTTAATCAGTCAGAATAAGGTAACACACAGGCACAATAAATGCGGTGTTGCTGGATGCTATGTAGAAACTAAAATTTAATTTAGTTGGCAGACCAATACAATGAAAAAATATTATGGGGGTTATTAGACCTGTAGCAAAATTACTAATTAATTGTTGATATATTGATGGTCTAACCTATGTCGGGATATTATTTGAAATGCCTTGGTTGGTTGAAAATGTTTAATAGAAAGTCCGACAGTACCGCATATATGTATCAGCCTCTTTTTCGTCTCTTTTTAACATGTTTGAATCTCCTGGTTTGTCTGTCATTATCTTACACTGAGGTTACATGTTAAAATCCAGATGACCACTTTAGGTTGACCAGGTCTCTATAGCATACTGGTAGTAAGTGTATAGTATATACAGGGTGGTCCGAACTGTATTGCGGAAACTTCCGCAGCACATCCTGCAGATAAAAATAAGTAAAAAAGTTTTTATAAATGTATGTCTTAAAATGCTTAGTTTCGCAGATACAGGGTGTAGAAGTTTCAGTTTTATTTCAATTTTTTGCAAATAATTTATGAAGTAACGTCATTATTTGGATAAAAATTGGTGTCTGGGAGTTTTTTGACTTGAGAAATTTGATTTTGATGTCAATATGACTCCTACTTGTAGAGGGCGCCACCAACATGTGCTTTAACTGTTTTGAAGAGCAATAACTTTTCTCTCGTCCGTACCTGTATAAAACTACGGAGTAAAAAAATATACATTTCCATGACTTTTTACGTAAAAAATGTCACTAAAAATCGCTACGAGCAACCGTTCTCAAGATATTTAAAATGAAAATAATCAATATATGTCATTATTGACAAAAAATTTGAGTAGAAGAAAAAACGTTGAGTTTTTAAATTAATCATAAACTTTTCTGTGAAAAAATGATGATAAAACAGTTTCAGTTGAACTTTTGGCACAAAAACATTTCAAATTTATGATTTTAGTCTAATAACTATTTAGTCAACATGTTTAATTTATGTCAATTTTGATAGGTATTGATAATTTCGATTCCAAATATATCGAGAACCACTACTCGGTAGCGATTTTTACCAAGAGACATTTTTTACGTAAAAAACTTCGTAAATGTATATTTTTTTACTGAGTAGTTTTATGCAGGTATGAACGAAAAGTTATTACTCTTCAAATCAGTTAAAAAATATGTAGTTGGCGCCCTCTACAAGTAGAAGTCATATTGACATCGAAATCAAATTTCTCATATCAAAAAAACTCTCAGACACCAATTTTCATCCATATATTAACGTAAATTATTTGGAAAAAATCGAAATAAAAATGAAACTTCTACACCCTGTATTTCCGAAACTAAGCATTTTAGGACATACATTAATACGAACTTTTTTACTTATTTTTATCTGCAGAATATGCTGCCGTTTCCGGAATACAATTCGGACCACCCTGTATTTTCTAACTATAAACTATACACATAATAAAATGATTTTTCGTAATAATATAGACTCATGAAAGTCTCACATACGTGAGAAACTTGATATTTAGAGAAACTTTTGGTTGTGAGTTTAAACTCAGAATGAGATAATTATAAATGTTAATTTTAGCATTTAATTATTTTATCATATTATTGTATATTAATAAAACTATATCATTGTCATGTATCTTATGATTGTTTCAGGTCGGTGTGTTGCCAATAAGTTTGTCATTATGGCATCAAACCGCGATGGACGAAATAGTTCTGCATCTTCTCACAGCGGTAGTAACATTCCGCCAAATCGTGGATCGATCCGCACCCCCAAACGACCTCGGCCCCAAACTGGTGGCTACGAGGAAAAAAATTCAGACTTTTCTTGTCCCATTTGTTTTAATCTAATCGACGAAGCGCATATAACAAAATGCGGTCATACGTATTGTTTTGGCTGCATCACAAAATCGCTGGAAACACTGAAAAGATGCCCAAAGTGCAACGCCGCAATCACGAACGAAGATATTTTTCCGAATTTCTTGCTGAATGATCTCATTAAGAAGCATAAACTAAGAACCAATGGATATGAGGCATTAGGTATTACTAGAGACAGTTCTGGGGAGTTTAGCACTGGAGCAGATGGTCTTCGAGATTTTGTGGCTTCAGAATCACAGAACTTAACACTGCCAGATGTGAACGTAATGCTAGAGGTGTTAACCCAAAGAAAGCAGCTTTTGGAAGCGGAATCTTGTGCAGCTCAAAATCGTTTAGTATTGGAATTTTTGAAGCATTTACTTAAACAGAAGAAGGAGAGACAAGCCCAAATAGCAAAAGAAATAACAATTATTGAACAAGATATTATTGAGGTAAGTGTTTTTAGATTTATTATTTAGTCTCAGGTACGTTGGTTAATTAGTTAGATTAAGTAATGAAGTGTTTAATAATTTAGAAAAAATGTTTTAGGTTGTGAATAAGTTAAAGGAAGTTCATAGTAAATGTCCCACTTTGGAAGATGTTGAGAGAACAGCTGCTGGAGCGTCAGAATCAGATGCCTCAACAGTAAATGCTATGAAAAAAGAGATGATTGAAATGATTGATAGCATTGGAACGTCTACTGGTATGTATATATTTTCAAGTTTTAATGTATACTTGGTTGAGAAATAAGAGTTGTTATAGAAACCTTACTACAAATGTCTGAACAAGATTGTTTCTGAAAGTAAACACTTACTCCTTAGTATCTTTTAAGATTAGGACTCAAATTTACGTTTTCGTTATTAAATTATTCATCTGATTTTCCATAATATATGGAAAATTGTGGATAAAAAAACTTGACAATACTTAATAATTTACAATAGATAAATACAGAGATAAATTAGTATAGACTATACAATGACAATTATCAGTCGTTTAATTTTAAAAGCAGGTTTAGAAAACAGAAAATTAAAATTTACACTTAAAATAGACAATGAAAATGAATTTCAACTGGTTAATTATTTTATTAAATATAAAGGATCGTGTACTACAAGTATTTGACACTTTACTCATCTCTAAACTGGAAGTTGATAGAACTATACTATAGTATACCGATCTGGTCATCGAAACTGCGTGGTCTGGATTTCAACGCGTAAGACAGTGATATCGACAACTTGATTGAAAATCAAATGTATTGAAAAGAGATAAAAATTGGGTTCCACATTTCTTCTATGCGGTATTGCCGGATTTTGCATCAAAATTTCAAACCGCACAAGTAGGCGAAAAATGTTGCATCTAGGGTTGGAACTTTATTTTTCACAATTGGTTACTCATTTTGCTACAGCTGTAATAGAGTATATTTAGTTTAGATATGTTATCTTCATTTCAGTAGTATACATGAAAGTTTTTAAAATAGTTTATATTTTTCTACGCACATTTTTCTACAAACATAAAAATCGGCAACACTATACGTCGCTTTTTATTTTGTCTCTCTGTCTGTCAACCGGTCGTTTATATTTATCTCTGTCGCATACATTAAAATACAAACCACGTAGATGAAGTGGCCAGGGCTAGTATCAAAACCGCTATAGTCTTATTCACAAAAATTGACTCTATTCTTACACTATGGTGCATTCTCTACCGGTGCTGCCACCATCGGGGAATCCCGTAAACAACCGACTTAAACAAATACACGTGCTTAAAAGCAAGTTCACGAAAAATGTGTTATAATATTTGTTAAAAAGTATTAGTAAATGCAATTTGTAAAAAACAGGTAAATCTATTGATATCTTCAAAAGGTCTAATGTTAATTTGTATTATATTTTATTATTCCAGCTAATAAAATTTTTTAGATGAGTAATAACACACGTACAGCTACAACTATGGTAGCGAGCATAATTTTACACTTTGTTTAGTCACTTGTTTCGTCGAACTGTCTGAATCAATTTTTGCTTTCGATTAAATAGGTGTGATAAAGCTGGGAAGCTGTAAAATGTTGTTCCGGAAGAGTTGTATTGAGTGTCATCGCACCCCACAACCACGCAATTACGCCCCTTTTTTATTATGATCTGAAATTGTCACAACACAACGCGTCGAGTTCGAGTTCTTTTTCACGGAATTTTTACTACCCGAAACAGCGTTACATTAATGTACAGGGTGTCCCACTATGAATAGCTCTCGGCTGTATCTCGGAAAGTATTAGCCGTAGGAGTTGCGGAAAAAAATGTTTATAACTAAAGAGGCTATGATAAATTGCTGGAAATTATTTTCAAGTTTGTATAACGACCACTAGGGGGCGCAACTGCAACAAAAAATAAGAAAATGGAGTTTTTACACAATTTTGCCTAGATAAGATGTACTATAAATAATAGCTTCATAATCTTCAGTAAATTTTGAATATTTTTTGTTCCATTTTTTGAGCCATTTTTCCCTATCTACCAAAATAAAGTGGTGGGGGAAGGTTAGATCTGTTTTTATTTAAATATTATTAACTCTGGACTGGATCGGAATCCAACAAGCGAGGGCTCGTTTAAAAGAACGATCCTTAACTCGATATTGTACCATATAAACAATAATAATAAGCTTTTGAACGTAGACGCTAGAGGGCGTTGTCTTAAATTTAACAAACGTTGCGCTTTTTTTCAAAAAAATTAAATGCAGTATGTGTAATTTTAGCTGATAGTAAAGAGTAGTAAATGTTTAAAAATTCAGCGAAAACCGCATCTTGATATCTTCTTTCAAACCGAAGATATTAGCAAAATTATAATAAATACCAAAAAATAAGCCCTTAATTACCTTATTTTTACAATACGGTATCAGTAGACCTCTTGATTATGCCCATTCTAACAAAAAATAAGATAAAAACTGTTAGCTTATTTTAAAATCGACGAAATGCCAGAATACCATAATACCAGAGATATCTAATAATTAAGATATTAATAACAGTGGACAAGAAACGATGATTCAGTGAAGTCATGGTAGGCTTTGGAAAAAAGTTGCTTTTTGCGTAATAATATAAACGTCAAATTGTTATTAGATCAACATTTTGATAGTCTTAGCAACGTTTTTTATCTTTTATTTGCTTTTTCAAAATGCCTTTATTATTTGAAGTAGTTGAAGTTGTTGGCATTTTGAAAAAGCAATAAAAAGATAAAAAACGCTGCTAAGTCTATCAAAATGTTGATCTAATATCAATTTGACGTTTATACTATTATGTCAAAAGCAACTTTTTTCCAAAGCCTACCATGACTTCACTGAATCATCGTTTCTTGTTCACTATTATTAATATCTTAATTATTAGATATTAATACATCTGATATTATGATATTCTGGTATATCGTCGATTTTAAAATATACTAACTGTTTCTATCTTATTTTTAGGTTAGAATGGGCATAATCAAGAGGGCTACTGATACCGTATTGTAAAAATAAGGTAATTAAGGGCTTATTTTTTGGTATTTATTATAATTTTGCTAATATCTTCGGTTTGAGAGAAGATATCAAGATGCGGTTTTCGCTGAATTTTTAAGCTTTTACTACTCTTTACTATTAGCTAAAATTACACATACTATCATATTTAATTTTTTTGAAAAAACGCGTTATGTTTGTTAAATTGTAAGAAAGCGCCCCCTAGCGTCTACGTTCAAAACCTTATTATTATTATTTTTATACTATAATATAGAGTAAGCAACGCTCTTTTAAACGAGCTCTCGTTTGTTGGATTCTGATCATCCAGTCCGGAGTTATTGATATTGAAATAAAGATAGATCTAACCTTCCCCCACCACTTTATTTTAGCAGATAGGGGAAAATGGTTCTAATAAAGAAAATCCAAAATTTAATGAAGATTATGAAGATATTATTTATAGTACCCATTATATAGGCAAAATTCTGTAAAAATTCTATTCTCTTATTTTCCATAGCAGTTGCGCCCTCTAGCGGCCTTTTTACAAACTTGAAAATAATTTCCAGCAATTTCTCATAGTCCTTTTAGTTATAAATATTTTTTTCCGTAGGCTCTACGGCTAATACTTTCCGAGATACAGCCGACAGCTATTCTTAGTGGGACACACGGTACACAAACTTCGTACTTGATAATTCTATAGTTTCAATAACTGCTCTATGGACTTTGCTCTATCGTTGACTCACCCTGTAAATTATTTTCTGCGTTTTAGGTGGAAAAGAGGAGTCTTCTGAAACGCCAACGCGACCTTCAGCTTCCTTCGCCATGAGACGTAGACGCATGCACGCCTACTTCGACGATTTCGTCGACTGCTATTTCTCCAGCAGGTCCAAAGACCTGATACTAGGAAAGGCTGATAACAAAACGAAATCTGCCTCCTCGGTAGCTGAGCCCAATCCGGGCTTGGACCAATTCCGAGAGAGCCTGATCAAATTCTCAGCTCACAACTCGCTGAGAGTATTGACATCCTTGAACTACTCCAGTGATCTGTTTAACAACTCCACTATAGTGTCGAGCATAGAATTCGATAAAGATAACGAGTTTTTCGCTATTGCCGGAGTAACAAAACAGATCAAGGTGTTCGATTATGGAGGAGTTATGAAGGACGTGGTCAATATACACTACCCTTGTTTGGAGATGCTATCGCGATCAAAGATTTCGTGCGTCAGCTGGCACAATTACTATAAGAGTACGTTGGCGTCCAGCGATTACGAGGGGACGGTTACCATTTGGGACGCCTCGACGGGACAGAGAACGAAGACTTACCAGGAGCACGAGAAACGGTGTTGGAGCGTGGATTTCAATTGCGTGGATACGCGCTTGATTGCATCAGGTAAGAAATAAGACAGTTTTTGTTAATATACTCGGTGAATACTAAAAAATTAACTGGAATTTATTGATTTTATACAGGGTGTCCTAGACTGAGCCTGCATTAGAAGTTTCTAGAGAACCACAATATCTAGATCGGAGATTTTTTGCACATCATTGTTTTACGAGATCTATCGATTAAAAATATTTTCAATATGGCGGCACTTCCGGAAATACCGGAAGTTGACAGTAACTTTCTTATTTTAAATGGGTGCTCCCATTTTCTATTACGTACTTAGATTCTCTGTAAAATTCTATGAACATTGATGTCAAACACTCTATATCTAACATTAACCGTTTTTGAGAAAAAAATTATTTAAAATTTTTGGACGAAAAAAACTACCTGTCAAAAAAATTTGTATGGCCCAAAAATTAAATTTAGTCATTACCACAGCCACTGTGTGGCTATCTATTTTGTTCTATCTATATCTATTAAATTGTTCGAATGTGATATAATAATGGCCGCAGCTGTCATAGAATTGAGCAATTAAAAAAGTATCATAAATTATTTTTTCCAAATGGAAACCCCCTTTTTTATGTCACTAGTGAAAAGGCTTTTCAATTCGTTACTTTTTACTATACATGTTCCTATACCTAAAATAAATCGTTTTTGAGTTATTTAAGATTTAGTTTTAAAGCGTATATTTTTCTTAATTTTAACCAGTAGCTTATGACTTTAAACGTCAAGTGAGGTAAAACAATAGATCTGGCCATGTCATATTGTTGCCACAGCCATTGTGACATAAAGAGAAGACATGTGGCTATCTATTTCAAAAATTAAATTGTTCAAATGTCATATAATAATGGCGGTAGCTGTAATGGAATTGAGTGATTAAAAAATTACCATAAATCATTTTTTTCAAATGGAAACCCACTTTTTTTTTATTTCACTAATGAAACGGTTTTTCAATTCGTTACTTTTTAACTATACATGTTCCTATACCTAAAATAAGTCGTTTTTAAGTTATTTAAGATTGAGTTTGAAAATCTGTATTTTTCTTCATTTTATCTAGCTTCCTTTGCCATTGAATGTCAAACGGTCAGACTTTATTTCCATCTGTCAGGAAACGAATTATTTGAATTTCCCATAGTATAAATACTGCCTGCTTAAGGGTTTAAAAAGTGTATTTATAAAAATATATCTCGTATTTTCGCTCTTTAGTGATATAGTAAACGCCACGAATGTTTGGGAGTGATTCATCGGTCGCTACCATGTGAACTAATCTGTTCAAGGTCACATAAAACTTAATTCCAGTGCCGTGGTGTTTCAAGTCATATAATAATCAATATATAATCTGTTGTAATTTGTTGTTTTAACTGTCAAAGTCTTGTCAAAACATATATTTGGTTATAAATATAAAATGGAATGCCCCATTGGTCGCACTGCAAGCACACCAATGGACTGACGCACAAAAACGAATCAATCAAAGAAACGCGATATAGTATCGTCTTTGTCAATCGCGCTAACATTTTAGAATAAGTAGAAGGAGCGCAGGCAGATGATTAGACCGGGCTTTAAAAACCTACGTCTGCGGTAAAAATTTACGTTTTTTTTGTAAAAATTATAACGCGCGTGTCGATTCTAACTTCATCAAGCGATGAATCACTCCCAAACATTCGTGGCGTTTACTCTATCTAATAGTTGATATTTATTAATAATATTCCGTATGATCGAAAAAAAACAGCGCAAAGTTGGCTCGAAAATGATGCTGCTTTTTGAACAAAGCGTCACAATATGACATGGCCAGATCTATTGTTTTACCTCACTTGACGTTTAAAGTCATAGGCTACTGGTTAAAATCAAGAAAAATATACGCTTTAAAACTAAATCTTAAATAACTCAAAAACGATTTATTTTAGGTATAGGAACATGTATAGTTAAAAAGTAACGAATTGAAAAGCCTTTTCACTAGTGACATAAAAAAGGGGGTTTCCATTTGGAAAAAATAATTTATGATACTTTTTTAATTGCTCAATTCTATGACAATTGCGGCCATTATTATATGACATTCGAACAATTTAATTTTTAAAATAGATATCCACGTGTTTTTTTCTTTATGACACAGTGGCTGTGGTAATCACTAAATTTGACGTTTAAGCTTATTTATATACACATTTTTGACAGGCAGTTTTTTTCGTTCAAAAATTTTAAATATTGTTTTTCTCAAAAACGGTTAATGTTAGATATAGACTGTTTAATATCAAAATTTATAAAATTTTACATAGAATTTAAGTACGTAATTAAAAATGGGGGCACCCATTTAAAATAAGAAAGTTGCTGTCAACTTCTGGTATTTACGGAAGTGCCGCCATATTGAAAATATTTTTAATCGATAGATCTCGTTGTGAAACTATGATGTGCAAAAAATCTCTGAGCTAGATGTTGTAGTTCTCTAGAAACTTCTAATGCACGCTCAGCCTGGAACACCCTGTATATATTTTTGTAATATCAAAAATAATCAAAAATAGTTCATTGGAACTAATACAGCATGTCCATTTAAACTAAGTCTAAGTAGCATACGCTCTTCAAAAGAAAAAGTTTTTCCCCTTTTTGTTCATAACGACAATTTGACTCGAACTGCCAAGTGTGTGGTAACAAATTATTCGTAAAAAAATGTTTTTTCTAAATATGCTAATGAGCCACCCTTGTTCCATTTAAAAAAATTGAGATATGATTAAAAATACGATTTAGGCATCTTCTAACCGGCCAGGACAAGATACGAAAAACGTTAGACGATCAAATCTATTTTTTCAAAGCTCCTTTATTAAAAATTCACACACATGGCTTGGCACTCTAGATTGAAATTTAAAATACGATTTTTTAAGCGAAAATGTCAAAAGTTGACATATGATATGTCATTTTACTCAGAGTGTCATTTTCTATTGAATAAAGTTTAAATATACCCAGGGTGCCATTTAAAAATCAAAAGTTGTAGTCATTTCCGGTGAAACAGGAAGTGACCGAAAACATTTGAATACGTCAATCGATCCTGATTTATGTCATATACTAACATACCAAATCTCGTTTTTTTATCAGAAAAAATAAAAGTGTTATAGGGGTGAGCCACTTTTGAGACGCACCCGGTATATCACTTGAACCACTATTAAATATAGTTACTTTTAATCTTCTAGTTTGCCCAACATATTTCTGATTACAATCTTTGTACGAAATTTCATAAATACCCGACCTTTCCAGTGGTGTTTTATCTTTAAGAGATTATTAGGAGACTATTAGCTAAGATAACTAAAAAATAGTGAAACTGAATCTAAATTCTAAATAATATTTATTATTTTCAGGATCAGACGACGCCAGGGTAAAACTCTACTCTCTGAACGAAGCCCATTCCGTGGCCACCCTGGAAGCCAAAGCCAACGTCTGCTGCGTCAAGTTCAATCCGAAGAGCTCCTCGCACCTAGCTTTCGGCAGCGCTGACCACTGCGTCCACTACTACGACCTGCGCAACATGAAGGAGGCGGTGAACATATTCAAAGGTCACAAAAAAGCCGTGAGTTACGTCAAATTTTTAAACAGCGAAGAGATCGTGTCGGCCTCGACCGATTCTCAGCTGAAAATGTGGAACATTGAAACGCCTCACTGCCTCAGGTCGTTCGTTGGTCACGTGAACGAGAAAAATTTCGTAGGTCTGGCCACAGACGGCAATTTCATCGCTTGCGGCTCGGAGAACAACGCTCTCTTTGTATATTACAAGGGTTTAACGAAGAAATTGTTTAGTTATAAGTTTGAAACGGTAGAGGGCGTGTTAGAACCGGAACGGCGGGAAGACGACACGAATGAATTTGTCTCGGCCGTCTGTTGGAAACAGAATTCTAATGTTATACTGGCAGCTAATAGTAGGGGAATAATAAATATTCTGGAATTGGTATAATCGCATCTGGGTTAATTTTTCGTTGCGGTTAATTTCAAAGAGACAATCACTTGACAGAAGAATGCGAAATATTGTTGTTGGGTCTCGAGCAGAACTGAACATAATTTATTACCGATTTTAATAATAAACTTGTATGGAGTGGCAAAAGTGGGCCTGTCCAATCTATCGTAAACCTTTTTATTAGTTTTTCAGTTCTTTATTGTGTTGTACTATTATTGGGAGGAAAATTGAAAAAAAAACTGGTTGAACTAAAAAAGAATACCTAGTGGTTAAAATCTGTCATCGTTTGAACAGTATACAGTGTCGAAACATAGACATAAAATCTAATTATTATTATTTCTTCTTAATGCTGGTCAGAAAAACGACGTCTAATTAGCTTGGAAATACATATAAAATGACGTTTGTTTTTCGATCGAATAGTACTGTTTTGTCAACTAACCCCACGATTTACGTATCTAAAAAATATTTTTTTTTATTTATAGTTATGACCATTAAAGCTAACTACAAAATGTTTCAGGAAAATATACTATTTTATTGCTTCTTTTTGTTAAAAATATTCTCTTTAGTGGAGATGTAACGACAGGTTCATAGTTATTTAATTATACTACTTGAAAATGCTTTAAAATGAGACACCAACCTTCAGAGAATGTTGCGAAACCTAAATACGATGTGTAATGTTATTGTGATGAATTGTGTAATGGTCAGTATATCCCGAATTTCATTGTATAGTAAAAAATTATATTTATTTCATCACTGAATAATACCATTCCAGATATTTAATATTAACCTAAATTGTTACTTTTATAGCAACATATTAGTATTTTTTTACTTTGTTCTGGAATACGAAGCTGATAAAAATATCTTAAATTATATATGATTTTATTAAAAATAAATAAGGAACTTGTAAATATTATTTTATACTTATGTTTTAGTTTAATTAATTTATTTATCTACAGTACCCAGTCAATCGAATATAATTTTTTTTTTAATTTTGTCAGGGTACATAACTATTTTTTTAATTGGATATCTTTTTATAAAACTAAAAATGATCTATCTAGTCATTTATTAAAAATAAAAATGAAACTTGGAAAAACATTTCGAAAAATATCTAATATGAACTTTCCGAAACTTACTATAATTTATTTATGCAAATAAATTGTTATATTTTTTATTTTTAGAGAATGTTTGTTAGTTATATTGAATGATGTTATTTGTTTTTTAAATTTTTTTCAAAAGGACTAAATCAATTAATTTTCGGGAATTCGAATTTACATTAAAAATATATATGTAGCCTCAACAATTTTTTGTATATCAGTTCCTATTAATAACCATACAATAAAAAACAGTGTCACAGTGTTCTTTGAAATGACAATTAATTATATTTTTGCCAGGCTGATCCCTATATGTTTTTTGTTAAAAAAATGACAAATTTTTAGAGAGATTTTTAAAGATTAGTCCAACAGAAAATATTGAATGTTTTTCAAAGGCCACTGTGACGCCATTTCATACGGTAGGTCCATTTTTAACTATATTTTGTGCAGTTATTTTTTTATTTATGGAAAATAATATTTTAATTTTTTTATCTATTTGAAAAAATATATTAATTGCCATAAAATAGACAAAAAATAAAAATTCAAAAAAACAGTCCTGTAGAGAGTTTAAAAATAATTGTTGGTTTAGATGAGTGTCATACTTAGAAATTGGAGTTGAAAAATGCTAAACGCACAACTAGTATATGTAATAGATATAATATAAAAAAAGAGAATAACCTAGATATAAATAGTGTAATAAACAATATACTTAATACGTATAGTCTGCTGTAAAATTAAACATATTGCTCACTGACTTATTAAATGTTTATATAGCAATATTTGTGCCAAATTCTGTTCATATTTCTGTTTTTTGAAAAAAGATTGAAATAGTAAAAAGTTATATTTTGATTCAATTATATTGAATTGTTTTTGAGGTTAGTTATTATTTTTTATACACAGGGTGATTCAGGCTTCCAAAAAATCTTTATATTAGAGTATTATATGTTCCAGAGAGTATAACAAAAGATATATTAAAGAGCCAGCTTTCTTAAAATTCTCTCTCGAAAAACTTGCTAGCTCTTTGACTACATATTTACTTGAATATACTTAACATGTTGTTAACGTAATTTGGAAAACAAATTGTATATTCAAAAACCCTTTTTACTATTTCAATTATCTTATATTCGGTTCCTTTATAAGAAATCGAGATATTTTAAGACTGTATTTTTAATTGTGCGCATAATTTGGTATTTTCGTAAGTAGTAGAAAGTAGATTGAGAGAAAAAATTTGTTTTACAAATTAGTTTCTCACTTTGCAAGATTGTGAGTTTTTGTTTGTACGATGTATTCAAGAAAATTGAAAACGTATTGAAAAGTTTAATTAAAAGATAAATAATTTTACAATACTAATTGCAGATACACCACTGGCGTGCACACAATGTAGGCAAAGAGGCATTGCCTACCCAGACAAAATTATAATTTTTTTTTACATTACATTATAGCTCATTAATAATCCAACAAATATCAGTAATAAGCATGTTTTATCTTATTTTTTATTCTAGAGATTAACTAACATATACTAAATTAATTTTCGACTACTGCGTTATCGCGCAATTCCCAAATCAAATTCACCATAAAGGCGCTCCATATGATTTACGCGAAGGCAGTTTGGTTTCTTTATATTAGCTTTGTTCGGGTTCTTGTTATTACCGATTCTGAACCGTCCTAGAACTGTGATACGTATGCGCAGAAGGAAATATGAAGACATTATTTCATTTGCGCATGCGCTGCAGAGTTCTAGGACGGTTCAGAATCGGTAATAACAAGAACCCGAAAAAAGCTATTGTCTCTAGGGGGGCTAAAATGGGAGTGTGCCTTTGCGACGTCGACGTAGTCGGCCGCTATCCGGCGCAGCGATGCCAAATCTGAAAAATTTTCCCAAAATTTAGAGAGAGAAAAATATAATATTTAATTAATTACTTATGCTAGTTTTTTTATTATACCAATTTTTGCCTACCCTGGTCTGACTAGCACTGCACGCCACTGAGATATACTATAGTTCTATTCATGTAATTTTTCTGATGTTAGAATATTATATGTCAAGGCTGTTAGAATATTATATGTCAAAACTGGAATGTACTATACCCATTTCATATTAATTTAAAGATACTTTTTTATTTCTTTTGGTAAATTCATATTTAAAAAATGTTCTTTTCAATAAAACTAAAAAGTAGTAGAATAGTGAAAAAGTAAAATTTTATAATACATTAATAAATGATAATTCTATTTTATAAATCAATATGTTTTCTATGTGTATCATACTGATCCGAACACTACAGAAGACATTTGGCTCTATTACCTAGTTCGTTCAGTTGGTTTGTCAATGACGATCGATGACATTCCCTATTTAATTTTACATATAAAATGACAGCTATCCTCATTTCCAAGCTATCTCTAACACTGTTTGTTTTTCGATTGTATGGTATTTTCATTATTTTGCTTCATCTCCTGTACTTCCATACAGGATGTCAATACACTGTCAAATGTCAAAACCAAGTTCGCTTTTACTACAACACCAGGAAACGACGAATGTATTAAATACATCTTATTAATTAATTACGGAAAAATCATATATTTTTACGTAACTTTTAAGCAATTTTTGATACAAATAATATTTTTAAATATCTTATTTTGTGTTTCAAAAATTATTCTACCTGATGGGCCAATTTATTAATCAAAATATATATTTAAATGTGTATCTGCAACTGGTTGTGATCGGGAAAATCTGAGATTACACTGGTTTTTATGTGTTTTAAATTCTTTGAACGCATTGTATGATAATTGTAACTATTAAAGCCGAATAGTAAATTAATACCGACATTTTATGTGTTCAGAAGTAAGGGTTTTTTGCAATTTTATGCAAGAAGTGTTTTGAATCCAGCCAAACTGTTGACCACGTCACACATTTTGACTTGTGTGGAAAGGGTGTTCATTTGTGATGTGATGGAACGTTGAACAAATACTGCTAGAAATTGTCATGACTGATGGGCTGATGGTCACAATCACAAAGCACTATTAGATTTATTTTGCCTCTTAGGTTTTATTGGTAACATCCTATATGTTACAACTAATGAAACCTAAATATATTTCTTTATTAATTCATTTAGATGAAATTTGAGCTTGGCGTTAGTTTTCATTTTAAATTGATTAAAAATAAATTAAAAATGACATGAAAATTAACCTGTTCCTCATGGATATTTATATTTGACACTTTAACAACACTTTGACGCGCGTTTCGCTGACCATTTTAAATGCAATTCAAAGTACAAAATAGCTTTGAAATCAAAATTTACCTAAATCATCGGTCATTAAAAATTTTAGCAGTATTTTACAATTATTGCTTTGAGTCTAATATACAGAGGGTATTTATTAAATAAATCTATAACTACTATAAAATGTTTTATAATCGACTTTATAACGCAATTTCTATACAATTTAAAAATGTTTTATGTATCTATAGTTGCTCTTGGTTTTTTATTAGTAAGATGTTTTTTTTATTAATTTTTGTTTGTTTTTATGAATGTTTTTTTTTTAATTTATAAAATACCCTGTGTATATTATTGGGGTATGTTGTTTTTTGTATAAATATATAAAACTGTGCCATTGTTTGTTTATAAATATTGTATAGTTTTTGAAAATATTGTGTATATTTTTTGAAATTGATATTATATTATTTTTGTGTCATGTTTGTATATACATAAAGGAGCATAGCAAGAATATTTGGGCGAACGGGTGAATGAAAAATAAATATCAAAATTTTCAAAACATTTTATTTTTCTTGTTATGATAGTACCGTATGATCGAAAAAATGGCGTCAAGTTGGCTTGGAAATGACGATCGATGACATTTCCCATATAATTTTACATATAAAATGACAGCGGCGATCTTCATTTCATAGCCATCGCTGACGCCGTTTTTATTCGATCATATGGTATGATTTGTTTATACCCCGCGATGGAAAAAAACGGGCGTTAAAGTTTGCATAGAAATGAAGATCTATGACATTTTATACATATCTCCAATTATATATATATATATATATATATATATATATATATATATATATATATATATATATATATATATATATATATATATATATATATATATATATATATATATATATATATATAATGTCATCAGTCGGCATTTCCAAACATACTCTGACGCCCTTTTTTTCCGATAGTGCTGTATTTATTCATGATTTGGGCATTAAATCTTAGCATTAATCATTTTTATAGTTGTTAAAGTTATTTTGTTCCTCAGTGAATTACTTTATGATCTGTTTCAAGATTGTTATAAAGAAATCAAAGTATATAACGAGTATATTTTATAGAAGTGTTTGGATGTTCGGATAAATATAAAATTAGTATTTTATTATCCCAATGTATGTATATAATAATTTTAGATGTGCGACACAGGATGAGAAATAAAAACTATTAATAATATACGGGACATAATTTGGCCCTTTAAACATTGTGATTTATATAAACTTATTGATGTTTGTTGTTGAGTATTAGTTTGCACAAACAAATCTAAGTGTACTATTCTAAATGTCTGTAGGATCCTATACAATACACAGGTTATGATATACTAAAGAAATGTTTTCAATGTTTTCATTGACGTGAAGTAGCTGTATTATTATAGCAATAAATTATAAACGATTATAAAATGTGTTTTATTTATTACTAATGTCACAGACTAGTATAAGATAGGCTAATATATATTATTGGTAGGCGATCATTTTTTGTTAGATGGATATAAAATTATATACAGGGTTATTCACCATATACGACACGGAGTATTGTAGCTAAACGATTAGGTTTTTACAAATTGTAAATTTTGGATTCGTTAAAATTTAAAAATATTTTTACAAGATACAGAGCGTTTCAAATACATAAAAAATATCAACGTTGTATTTCTTTAAATGGAACATCATGTATATTATTACATTTTTAGTTTCTACGATTAAAATAAAGGTAAATTTGATTAAAGTTTATCACACTTAAACCACAGATTATAATCTTTGTTTTTTCTTTATTGTTTTTCGTGGTTCCAATTTTCGGAATCGGGTACTAGTTAGGTGACTAGTTTGCGCACTTTGTTTGCGCACAGCACGCCCACTTATGGCCTCTAAAATTGTGCACAGCGCCTGACCGGCACAGTTATTAGAGAGATATCGGAAAACCGAATAGCGTCATCCAATCCAGTATTTACGCGTACCTTATCATGTTACGATATGCGCGAGTCAACGCCCGCTAAAAACGTTACCGCCTGACGTAATTTGCGGATCAATTACACCAAGCGCTCTTTCTAAATAACCTCTGATAACGTTTAAAAATTGCTTAAATGGGCATGTGCGGGTATTTGACAACCGGAGCCGGCCGGCGAGATCTTTTATTTTAGGTTATGTTTGAATTGTTTTGAATTATTGATTTAGTTTTATTAGGTAATTTGATATTTAAGTAGCTGGGATTAGTTTTAATTAAATAAATATGGCCCAAAATATGGATTCCACCTCTTCCAATACTAAAGAACCTATAAAGAGTCTTAGGTTTACAGCAGATGACGACTTAGCCCTTCTAAGAGAATTTGTTGCTTGTTGTCCTAAACCCATTGGCAGACGTTGAACAATAAAGCACTGGAAATAAGCACTTTAGCCCTTAGGTTTAAAATACCTAGTAAACAAAACAATTTCAAAGTTAGATTAAGTTTAAATAGCGGACGCGACGCGATCAGAATTCTTTCCGATCCGATAACTATAAATGAAGAGAGTTAATACCACCTCACGTAAAGGAAATAACACCTGGCCTTATTTACGCACGCTATTCGATTTAGCGATATCTCTCTATTACGCTGTTTATTGTTATTTTACGCGAGTTTATTTTTGCGCACAGGAAATTTGACTCGTTTGCATATCGTCATAAAAAACAATTTTCGTACCACGAATTAGGGACAAGATTTTTATCTGTATACTTATAGGATACCTAATCTGTGCTTAAACCTTATCGTTTTTGAAATATTTTCAATTTTGTGAAATTGTAGTAAAACTTTTAAGTCTTAATTTCTCCAAGGGTATCAAAGTTTTTAATACTAAATATTTACTGAAGTTTATTTATTGGTCAGTTATTGTGTTAATGTAATAATAAAAATTATACTACCTCATACAGAGTATCTAAAAATCTATTTTAAATAATTTGTAATTTTAAACGGCAATAACTTATTTTAGGAGAATCAGATGCACAATTTAATTGTCTATCATATTGTATTATACCATTTTTTACCTATCCCTTCAAGTTTTCGTAGAAAATGCATTTTCTTATAATTTAGACCTCATTTATCCCATGGAATATTGACATTTTAGATTGTTTTTAAAGCAACAAATGTACAGGTGCTAAAATGTGCCATTTGTATATAAAAAAAAATATTTAAATCATTATAAAAGAGTATACCATTAATTAAATATACCACCATTATTTCCGCCCAAATATTAATTAATTACATACTTAATTGTGTTGGTTAATAAATTATTCTAAATAAATGTGGATTTGAATCAGAAATCAATAAAAGTTATGGAAATGAACGTCTCTGTTTTTATTAAACAGTTTTTAATTTTTTATATATCGACAATATTAGTACCTGTACTGAACAAAAATTTGTTAAATTTTTAAAAATTAAAATTAATCTAAAATGTCAATATTCCATGGGTATATTAATAAATGAGGTCTGAATTACAAGAAAAATCATTTTCTACGAAAAATTGAAGAGATAGTAGGTATAATACAATTTGATAGACAATTAAATTGTGCATCTAATTCTCATAAAATATACAGGGTGTTCCATTTAAATTAAGTTATTTCCGTTTAAAGCTAGTAATTATTTAATATAAATTTTTGGCCACTCTGTATAATTTTTATTATAGCAACACAAAATTTAATAAATAGAAATAGTTCAGTACAATATTTGATTTTAAAAACTTAAATACGCCTAGAGTAATGAATTGTTTTAGGTCTGGCAATGAAATAAAAGCTGGAAAGTCATTTACGTTTTGGGGTTTACATAAGGATTATCAAGCTGTATCTGTA
The DNA here is from genome assembly GCF_002938485.1 of Sitophilus oryzae. NCBI lineage: Eukaryota > Metazoa > Arthropoda > Insecta > Coleoptera > Curculionidae > Sitophilus > Sitophilus oryzae. The sequence continues at coordinate 1,977,286 of NW_022146169.1, read as the reverse complement.
GTGGGCGTAAAGAATAGATGTGACCCTAAAGATGAAGGTGAACTTCGATGTGATGCTAAAGAAGATGTACGTGTAGCCGCCGCAGGTATTCATATTTTTTTTTTTTTAAATAATATAATTTATACACTACATATTTAATAGATTAATTAAATGAATAGATACTTTAATACATTTTCGGAAATAATGAGTAGGAGTACACCGGATTCGCCTTACAACTAAGCTAATAGTTTGCAATACTCAAAATATTAGCCATTCTAACTACATATTTTGTTCTTGAGAAAACATTGATAAAACATTTTTATTAGAGTTTCAAATAAAAAAACCCTGTATCACTTTTCAATCTTCACTCTCAAAAACTTCTGCAATAAACATAGGGCATACAACTCTTTTGCTAAATAATAATACTAAAGAGAATATTCTGTACATATGAATAATTACTATAATTATACTTAAAGGCGTAATAATTGTTTTACAGCTGGTGTCAAAGCACTTAACGCTGCTGGAGTAAAAGATATTTCCGTTGAGAGTTTTGGTGACGCTGAATCTGCTGCCGAATCTAGTGTTTTATCAAGTTGGGCATTCCAAGAATATAAGACCAAAAAACAAGAACTACCCAGCGTAGGTCTGTATAATGCCGATGATGAAAATTGCAAAAATTGGAGTAGAGGGACTTTTAAGGCTGAGGCACAAAACATTGGTAAGAACATTAGTGTAAAATTTTGTTAGTACAATTATAACGGCTTTATATATTTTTTTCTAAATCTATACCGGGTGCGTCTCAAAAATGACACACCTCTATAACTTTTTTATTTTTTTTTTCAGATAAAAAACAAGATTTCATATTATTGTTACGGATTCCGTGGGTCCACTATTTAAACTCACGATAAAATACTTAACGAATTTATTTGTTTCACTCCGTACACACAACTTATACTATTTACAACACAACTTATGCAACTACTATTACTCTAACGGTATTTCGCGGTATTTTCAAACTTCAGACTATCTTCAGACTTCAAACTTCAAACTTGTCCAACTGTCAAAGCGCGGGCCTTATATACCCCCTGGCGGTTGTTTCTAGATTTTTCTAAAGAATTCTATAATTTTCTTTACTTTCTGGCGAATGCGCCAGGTTCCTCAATGCACCGTTGCGGTTATGCAACCAGTAATACACCTTGACCTTAACATGTTAGTATATGACATAAATTAGGATTGGTTGACGTATTCAATTGTTTTTGGTCACTTCCTGTTTCACCGCAAAATTAGTACAACTTTTAATTTTTAAATGGCACCCTCGGTATATTTTTACTTTATTCGATAGAATATGACATTGAATAGAATGACATATCATATGTCAACTTTTGATATTTTTGCTTAAAAAATCGTATTTTAACTTTCAATCTAGAGTGATGGCTGTGTTAAAAGCACTAACTTTTAATTATTGATCGTCTAATGTTTTTCGTGTCTTGTCCTGGCCTGTTAAAAGATGACCAAATCGTATTTTTAATTATATCTCAATTTTTTCGAATAGAATAAGGGTGGTCCATTAGCATATGTGGAAAAAGCATTTTTACGAATAATTTGGCACCAATACACACGGGGTATTTTGAGTCAAATTGTCGTTATGAGTTATGAACCACATGTTTTACAATTTCAAATGTTCATATCAAATGTCGAATGCTGACATATGACGTGTCATTTTCTATTCAGAGTTTCATTTTCTATCGAATAAAGTAAAAAATACCGAGGGTGCCATTTAAAAATCAAAAGTTGTAATCATTTCTGATGAAACAGGAAATGACCAAAAACAACTGAATACGTCAATCATTCCTAATTTATGTCACATACTAACATACCAAATCTCGTTTTTTTATGAAAAAAGTAAAAGTTATGTTGGTGAGCCACTTTTGAGACGCACCCGGTATAGGTACATTATTATCATATTCCTTCAAGAAGTCAAAATAACATTTCATTTATTAATTAAAATACGTCCTTTTATGAAAAAAAAACTATTAAACACTATATTTTTAATTATTAAAGAAAGTAAATTATTTTTTAATTAATATTTTTCCGCCAGTAAGAATTTGTAAGATTCTACAATACTCCTGTCCTGTGTAGTGAAGGTATTAAAAATCCCTTAAAATCCCTGTAAAATTGTTGAGTTTTTTTTAATTATAATTTTATTTTAGTATTTAATATTAAGCCTATATAAAATAGTAGTAATCTTTTATAATATAAAATGCATTTCTTATATAAAAAAACGGATACATATTATTCTTAAAATAATTTTTAGCTCGTAGATTGGCTGATACTCCAGCAAATTTATTAACTCCAACAATATTTGCCGATCGAGCACAAGAAATTTTAAGCCCTTTAGGAATAGACGTAAAAGTTTACGATCAAAAATGGGCGGAAGGTCAAAAAATGGGTGCGTTTTTGTCCGTAGCAAAAGGATCCGTAGAACCACCTAAATTTTTGGAAATATCATATAACAAAAGAGGTATGTTAATAGAAAATAAGTATTTATTTTATGAGTTTTAAGAGATAAACTTGTTGAAAAAAGATATCTGTGTTTGTATAGTACTTAATTTTTAAACAAAAATAATTTCAATCTATTCTTTTCAGATTGCAATCCCTTTGTCTTAGTTGGTAAAGGTGTTACTTTTGATGCTGGTGGCATTAGTATAAAACCGGCAGCCCAAATGGATCAGATGAGAGCAGATATGAGCGGAGCAGCATGTGTTCTAGCAACATTATATGGATTAGCTAAATTAAACATTCCTACGAACGTCAAAGTACTAATTCCCTTAGTAGAAAACTTACCATCAGGTAATTATGTTGTTTCATCATCATAGTTAAGTTAGTACAATAATTATGCCTACTGGTTTTTAGTTTTGTACCAAAAAGCATAATTATTGTACTTAAATTAAATAAAAAGTTGTTAACTAAAAATGGACTGCATATTAACTAAAAGTTATCAACAAATACGAATATTTGTACCATGAATATCTGCAGATACACATAAAGTATATAGTCTGTCCAACGATACCGTATGATCGAAAAAAAACGGCGTCTAGTTGGCGAGGAAATGACGATCGATGACATTTCCACTATAAATTTACATATAACTGACGCCGTTTTTTCGATCATACTGTACCTATAGTAGATATCTGCGACAGTTTCTTTGTAAGTGTTCCTACTGAATAATGGAATACTTATAATTCCTATTCCTGCTTTGATTTTATCAATACTCAGGCTATGAATGATCTTTATTTACTACCATGTATGTAATATTGACATTACTGGCTTTTTAAAAATTTCCTCCTTCATTTCCCTTGGTTCTGTTCTTTCTTCAACTTTCGTCTTTAACGGCCAATACACTACTCGCGAAATAAGCGGAAGTAGGTCAAAGTCGAATAGTGAAGAGGGTTATTTCTTGTTTTTGCGGCTAATAATAATATGCCGAGACCAGACAAAGTTAGGCGAGAAAATACGAAATAAGCCTCTTCATAAACTCGACATTGACCTACTTTGAGTTACTTTGAATGTGGAAAAGTTTACACTTGATAATGGTCAGTGATCCTTCTAACCGAAACGTTGTGTTAATCAAAAATATATGGATGATAAAGACTGTGGAAGTCCGAAATTCTTTTAGTTTCAATACTTTGAGTTACTTCGCGAGTAGTGTAGAGACTGTTTTCAAGTTCTGGTGGGGTGCCAATCTGCTAAAATAGTCTTCATTATTATCACTTTCTAATATGTTTCTTTCTTTGTTGCACAAATTCAAAAGAACGAACAAAAAAAATACAAAACTGGTGTTGAAGGTTAGCACGTCAAAAAAATTTTGTTACATTTTTTCTTTTCAAAATAAAATATTGTACCTATTTTTTGACCTAGTGGTGGCGCAAATAAAATAGTATACAAATCTCTAACGAATATTTTCATTACACGGTATATAATATACTATTTTTTCTTTAGGTACTGCCGTTAAACCAGGAGATGTTATATTCGCCAAGAATGGAAAAAGTATATGCGTCGATAATACGGATGCAGAGGGTCGTTTAATTTTAGCCGATGCTCTGTGTTATAGTGCTGAATTAAAACCCAAATGGGTTTTAGATATAGCTACTTTAACAGGAGCTATGATGGTAGCACTAGGTAAGTTAAAATTATATATATTTACGTATGTGGAGAGGTTTATATAGACGAGCATATAGAAATATCGCTACTTAATAAAACAGAACAAAAAATATATATTTATTGTAAAAAAGTGAACTGTTTGAACTGTTTCGAAAACTAATGGATTTCGGTTTATACAAAGTGTCAGAGGAATAAAGTGTTATTCAACTCATTAAATTTCAAATTAAAAATTTGTGGCGCCAAAATGCAATAGAGGGCGAACAGACAGATTTACATTATGGCACCCAACGTGGGGCCGCATAATCTGGCTGGAGTTTTATTTTCGGCATTTTTTAGTTCTCAGTCGTAAGAATGATTTAGATAATTTTTTTTTAAATTAAACTACGCGATATGACAAGATCGCCTCTACAGTCTTCAACTTGACTTCCAATTGACTGCCCTTACCTACCGGATCTGTCTGTTCGCCTTCTGTCGCCTTTTGGTAGCACAATTTTTAATTTGAAATTTATTTGAATAACCACCCCTTTATTTCTGACAAAGGTTGTCTTTATTATTCACGGTTAATAGGACAAAGAGAACCAACACTCAGTATTCCAGTTAAAATAGTGGAATTTCTGTAGTGTTTTGAATGTAATTTTTATCATGTGTCAATTGCTATAAAAATTGTAAAACAATTTTACGGTAGTAAAATCTTTTCTAAAAAACAGACAACATAAATATACCGGGTGCGTCTTAAAAGTAGCTCACCCCTATAACTTTTTATTTTTTTAGATAAAAAAGGTAGATATTTTTAGATAAAAAAGTAAATTATTCGCAAAAAATGCCTTTTCCAAATATGATAATGAGCCACCCTTGTTCCATTTGAAAAAAAAATGAGATGATTAAAAAACGATTTGTGCATCTTTTAACCCACCAGGGACAAGACACGAAAAACATTAGATGATCAAAACTATTTTTCCAAGGTTTCTTGATTAAAAATTAGTGTTTTTAACATAGCCATAGTACCCTAGATTGAAATTTAAAATACGATCTTTTTGTAAGAGAAAATGTCAAAAGTTGACATATGATACGTCATTCTATTCAGAATGTCATTTTCTATCGAATAAAGTAAAAATAAACCGAGGGTGCCATTTAAAAATCAAAAGTTGTAGTCATTTCCGGTGAAACAGGAAGTGACCAAAAACAATTGAATACGTGAATCAATCCTAATTTATGTAATATACTAACATACCAAATTTGTTTTTTTTATCTGAAAAAATGAAAAAGTTATAGAGGTGAGCCATTTTTGAGACGCACCCGGTATATAGAAAAGCATCAAGGTCGAAAAACATTTTTCTCTGCATACCGGGTGTTACTTCTTTTAGTACTTTTACTTCTTTTTGGAATAAAACGAGATTTGGTACGTTAGTATATGACAAAAATCAGGATTTGTTTTCGGTCGCTTCCTGTTTCACCGGAAATGAGTACAACTTTTGATTTTTAAATGACACCCTCGGTATTTTTTAATTTTATTCGATATAAAATGACACTCTGAATAGAATGAAATATCACATGTCAACTTTTGACACTTTCGCATATAGTTTATTTGAATTTGTAACATGTGATTCATAACGACTATTTGACTCGAAATACCAAGTGTATGGTATAAAATTATTTGTAAGAAAATGTTTTTTCCAAATATGTTAACGAGCCACCCTCGTTCCGTTTGAAAAAATTGAGACATGATTAAAAATACGATTTAAGCATCTTTTAACTGCCCAGGACATAAGACACGAAAAACATTAGACGATCAAATAACACCGCCATGGGAAATTAAAATTTGAAATACCATTTTTTTCAAGCGAAAATGTTAAAAGTTGACTTGTGATATGTCATTCTGTTCAGAGTGTCATTTTCAATTATTAAGTAAAAAAATACCGAGGGTGCCATTTAAAAATTAACCACATAAGAGAAACTCATGTGAAAGGAAGAGAATGACAATATAATGATCGAAAAAAAAAACCATTCCAGTTGGCTTGGAAATTAACATCGATAACATTCCCCATATAATTTTACATATAAAATGACAGCGATCTTCATTTCATAGCCATCGCTGACGCCGGTTTTTTTTTGATCATACGGTATTATTACGTATCGTTGAACTATGATTTTACGTACTTAATTAACCATTTTAATTGCTGTACTCTTTTGATTGCTTACCTCATTTCAGGCGATGCTGCAACTGGTGTTTTCTCCAATAGCAACAGTTTATACCAGTCGTTGGAAGCATCAGGGTCAGAAACAGGAGATAGGGTGTGGCGAATGCCTTTATGGAAACACTACACGAAAAAAATCAGCGAAAACGCAGCCTACGATCTCAACAATATCAGCAAAGGTCGTGGGGGAGGCAGTTGTACGGCTGCAGCGTTTTTGAGAGAATTTATTCCCGAGAAAACTAATTGGTTACACTTAGACATAGCTGGTGTTATGGGACCTGATAATACTGAGCCTTATTTAAGTAAAGGAATGAGTGGAAGACCGACGAGAACTTTGATAGATTTTATCGAAAAACAATCTCAATAATTTAAGTACAATGTAAAAAATAGAGAAGCATTTCTTTAAAATACATATATTTTTTAATAAAATAAAGTGTAATTGATTTAATATTTTGTAAATAGAAGATTTTCCAAACTGGGTTTTTTGTTATTTAATAATGCCGGGCGTTAAAACGAATATTTATAACAAAGAAGCTATAAGAAATGGCTGAAAAGTATTTTCAAGTTTCAAGAACAGGCTAGGGGGCGTATCTGCTATGGAAAATAATAAAACGGAATTTTTACTAAATTTTGCCTTGATTATGATCTCCAGTAAATTTTAATTTTTTTCTTGTCTGAACCATTTTGCCCTACCTGCTAAAATGAAGTGGTGTGGAAAGGTTAGATGTTTTTACTTAAATGTTAAAATAACTCCTGACTGGGTAATCGATATCAAATAATCTAGGATATCTCTATCTTGTTTAAAAGAGCCTTCGTTACTCTATATTATACCATATAAACTAATATGCAATAATAATAATATGCATTTAACAGTAGACCCTAAGGAGCGCTGTCTTACTAACAAACATTGCGCGATTTTTCAAAAAAATTAAATGCAACAGCATGTATAAGTTTAGCTCATAGTAAAGAGGAAGCTTAAAAATTCAGCGAAAACCGCATCTTGATATCTTTTTTCAAACCGAAGACATTAGCAAAAATATAATAACTACAAAAAAATAGGTAAGTCCTTTACTACCATATTTTTAAAACACAGTATCAGTAGCGTTCTTGATAACACCATAATTAGCCATTCTGATACAATAAAAAATAAAAACTATTAATTTCTTCTAACATTTATAATATACCAGAATACCATAATACCAGATGTATTAATATTAGTGATGGGATAACTCGAGCGAAAATTCGCTCGGGTACTCGATTATTGAAATAACCGACTTCGCTCGATTATGAACGAGCGATGCAAGTGACGAGTTACGAGCGACGAACGCAAGGGATCCTAGAATGAAATAAATTGAAATCCGATTTTAATGGGACATACTCGATAAAAAGCCGAGCGAATTTTATACATACATTGCAGGTAGCAAATTTATACGACGTTATCCGTTGCGTATCTGAGGGATAAAATTCTACATCGACAGTGGTTTAAAATAAACTAAATCAAGCGAATCGCTTGCTACTTGCCATTCATTACCGATCAATTATATTACCATCATTACCGATCAATTATACCGCAACTTACTGCTTGGTGTTGACGAGTACTTACAACAAGCGACGGACGAAAACCCGTATTTTTAATGTCGCTCGATTATTGCAATCGCTTGACACTCGAGTACTCGATTATTGAAATTAATCGGTTTTTCCCATCACTAATTAATATCTAATAATTAAGATGCTAATGACAGTGAACAAGAAACCACGCCTCAATGTCATGGCAGGCTTAAAACGATACTTTTGAAGTAATAGTTTAAACGTCAATGTGTTATTAGATCAACATTTTGATAGTCTCAGTAATGGGGATTGTAGTAGGGAATGTAGAGGGATTCAAAGTAATATAGTCATATCATAAATAATGTAATAGTAATAATATGAAAATAAAAACACAAAATTACCCATGCTTACTTTATTGAGGTTCATATCACAATTTTGAAATTCGGTAACGTTACAAGTAATACAAACTTATTCATTTTCTTCTTTTTCATACTACAGAACACAACTATAAGTATTTACATTGGTAACTTATAGTAAAGTAGTTTATGCGTTACAAAATTTTGATAAAAAATCACAGAATAATGTTTACATATATTGCCAATAAGATTCCCATGCATTAAACAAAGGCATTAGAAAATGATTTCTGCCTAGTTATAGTACGATCTAATTTATTATGTTTTAAATTTTAGATTAAAGAAAAAAAAAACACATTGTAGTACTAATTTGCAACATAAATAGCCAGGAAGTCAGCGACCTGTTTTATGACTAAAATTGCATAGTCCATTTTTTTCTATTATATGTATACCACCTATTACATAAGGGAATGAACTCTCATTAGTGATGGCCGAACCGTTCTGACTGAACTTTATACAATTTAAATTCAATTCAAAATTCAGATCCAAATGTTTTTAAGGGTACGCCAAAACTCTATAAAAATACTCTTTTTTAATAATTTAATACAATATCCGTGGCAATTTTGGGGTGGAATACCGATCTAATATTCTTATAACTTTACGATTCATAAAAATTTCGGTGCAATCAAATGTTATATATCCACCTGGCGGCGAAGCGTGGCATCAATACAAGGGGATGTAATACTAATTGCAATTAACATTTTACCAACACAACAGAGTTTTTTTCTTTTTTTATTCTTTAATTTTGAAGTTATAAAAATAAAATATACAAAAAATATAACAGGTTAAAAAAATAATTAAACCAATTTAAAAAACAACTAAATTTAGGTAAAAAAAACAAGGCTGTGAACGTATCTGTTAGATAAAATAGTAGACAAGGCCAACAAAAAAGTTTATTGAGTGCCTTACAACCACATAACCAGTGTTCACTTTTATAAACATTTTCACTAAAATGACGAATACACGATTTGAATTTAGTATTAATATTCAAAATATGCTTTGGAGGTCCCTTTTCAATAGTTTTTAATTTTTCTGAATACACTGGAATATACATAGAACTGAAGGATGATTGCAAAATTATCTCTATTTTACAGCCGCACTCAGAATCAGTCATCGCGACGTGCGATGGTATTTTTTAATTTATACCCCGAAGGAGATGTGTTTAAAAAACCGCATCACCCACTGATTAAAACAATACACGGGAGGTGTATTTACGAATCCCAACCTTATTCGGTGCGCCGCGCCGCTCCGTCCTCCGTCGTATACTTTTTTTTAAATAAACTCAAGTGGAATGGGTTATGGGGCGTTTTAAGCGTCAATCCTGTCAATGTATGTAAATAAATAGTAAATAATAGTCAAAATCACAGAAGAGAATTCAAAAAATCTGTCTAAAAAGAAGAAATCAAAATGTCTTTGGCGACAGTTGGATATTTGGTGCATCGGAATGTGTCTGAAACTTCTTCATCTAGTTCAGACGAATTAATAGTGGAATGCGATTTTACAAAATCGCGACGTAAAAAGCGAACACTTAGGCCACGTATTATTGGCTATGAGAATCTATGAAAATTTTTATCCTGAGTCGATAATCTTTTGTCTAAGTTTTAAAAATTGCGCCAAAATTCCTCAACGTCCACTCCGATCCTAATATTCAGATGGGTCGTTGTGAGCTCGGCGTGAACGAAAATAATGACGTCATTAGTGACGTTTACGCCGCGACCACAACGTCCGCGATCGTCATGTGGAACGACCGAAGGCATATTTTGAGCATTATGAGCGCTTAGTGGAACGCACTCTAAGTAATGCCTAGCTATTACTTATTTGCAAAAGCAGCTGTGGCTCGATTGGTAAGGAGGTCGCTTGCGGAGTAAGAGGTCCAAGGTTCGATTCCCACAAATATAGACGTTCTTTATCTTTTCATTTATGTCGGGGTGTAGTAAAAGGTTGGTCTACGTAATAGACAGATAAAATAGCCTACGGCGTATTTTAATCGCGTTGGCTGGTCTCTGAGGTAAGTTTTTCTAGAACACGAAAGTTTTTTATTGCACGCGAAATATGACGCGATCTACCGAGTACAGTCGCATCATCGGGCTGTCGAAATATTTTTATTTTTAGCGTTTAGCGTAGGTCTTAAATCTATAAAGCTCGACCAAGCACACACATTAAATAATTGAAATTGAATTTAATTATTTGAATAAATTTACTACTATTAAAGGAGATCTTGGCTTTTTTTAAATAAAAACGTTCAAAATATTTGAAGGGATGCGACGCATCACCAGCGTCAATGGAAGCTTCACCGCTGATATCCACTGTGTCTTTATAATTTTCATTTGTCAGTCTAGATGACGTCACATGTAAGCCATAAGGCCTTCTACTTTACGAGGGTAAAACTAAAAACGCCCGGCCCAACTGTTGCAACGAATAACTACAAACGGTCTCAGACTACTAGGCTAGATCGAAGCATCTTGTTTATAACAGAAAAATACTAGAAAAATAACAAGAAAGCGTTTTTTACAATCAACTAATGAAGGTGCATACCCTTAAAATTGTGTTAAACACTATTAATTCCTGCTTAATAAGAACCCACACCTTCATATATTGATTATGATTATATCATAGTGAAAATAGTTTTACCAGTGCTGAAGTACATTTTCAGTGCTTTAGAAAACATTTTATCAAATAGGGTACAAAAGCTAAAATAACAAACATTGACTAGGAAGATAAAGAAAAAGAATAGTTTTCTTATATTTCTTCTACACATGATGTTACTGTATAGTAACCTAGAATAATTTATGAGGTTTTAAAAATTATGTTTTAAGTTACTTTTTTAACACCTTGTGTATAAGAAACTATTATTATTAGAACTGCTCTAACAGTTCAACTATCTAAAAATACAATTTATCCTATTTAAAATTTATATTTAGTTGTGTAATTTATAAGGGGAGAGCACTAAGATTCAGTAAAGAAAAAAGAATTTGATTCAAATTTCTCAGATCTATATAAGATATACTTTGATGTACATAATATGGTGAAAAAAATCGGAGAAAAAAAAGGAAAAAACTTAGAAGGAAGAAGGGTGATTAAAGATTTGTAATTTTTTCACATGACATTAAGTTAATTTAGAATATATTGTGTTGTATATGTTATTACAATATCGATAACATTATACATAAAATGTGTTTCAAATGTCATGTAAAATCCAAAAAGCTTTTAAAATATACATACAGTTCTATTTAAAATAAGCAAATTAGTACCTGCTTCCGGTTAAACCGGAAGCGCTAGGAAGTGGAAGATATTTAAAAAATATTCTTAAATTAAAGAATTCAGATTTGTATCTAAATTAGGTTCTCAAAAAAATAATGGACGGGTTGTGAAAAAGACCCTGTTAGCGTAAATTCATTAGAAATAAATATGTTTTAAATAAATCCTAATAAATTATTTTCTTAATAATTTCTAAGACGTTCAATAATTTTGTCCTAATTTAGAACTATTCTACATAATTCTCTTAGTATTTATGACCATATTATTTCAAAGTACCATTAAATTAAAAAATAATTTCATTTTTATAATTATATTGTGCTCAAATAATGATATAGTGATTTAGGTATTATAAATTATTTTCAATATTTTAATTTTTACATCTAATCGTTTACATATAGATAAATAAAATTAAAAATGAAATCTAGAGTGTCCTTATGAAATTGCGTTTTGACTTTTTTTAATTTAAATAATATTCACAGCCAAATAGTACGAAATAAATATTTTTTGTGATAATCACTATATAGAGTAAAGAAAAATAAAATAGTTATGCCTAGTTGAAAACATCAGCACAAGAAATGTTAAAATTGAAGGGTACAGAATATTCGAGTTAAGTATTCCAAAAAAAAATAAAATTACAATATACTGCTTCTTCCAAACAGAATAATCACTATATAACAATTATTTAGGATATACTAAACCTATAGAAAAATGTTCTAATCTACAAGAACTATTGAAATTCAAATTTATTATTATGTTTAATTCATTTATATGTATACTCCGCTGGCAAGCCAACCTTTAGGTCGGCGTTTACATGTATAGGAGTGAGTCGTTATGGCAATCTAGTAAGTCAGAGTGAACAAAAATACGAAGTATTTATTACATAACTACTTAATTTGACGCTAGATTCCATGCGTTTGGGAAAATACTCGCCTTCTGTCTTTATTCAGTACATCTTATTTTACTAAGCGTGTTGACCGTACTCTTGCCAAGACTAAGACCAAAAATGCTAGTCACATAGTGTATTCCGTCTTTTCATGAAAATCCTAGGTCACTTCATGAAGCGTCGGTTAGGTTAGCAGTCTAGTTATGTTATTAGGTTAGTTTTTTTCATTAAGTGACTAGGCTCTTCATGAAAAGACGGAATACACTATGAGACTACGACATATATACTATATACCAGGTGGTGCAACGGCGGAGGAAAGTACCGTATGCTCGAAAAATTAATGGAAAAAAAGGCGTCAGCGATGGCTATGAAATGAAGATCGCTGTCATTTTATATGTAAAATTATATGGAGAATATCATTGATCGTCATTTCCAAGCCAACTGGACGCCGTGTTTTTTTTCGATCATACGGTACTTACTATGTACTTAATTCAGATTTCAACTTACTATATACTATATTTACTTGTTTGTTAATATAAAAACAACAAAACATAATAATAAATTTGAATTTATCATATGTTTTTAATTACCTATTTAGACCTAAGCATATTTATAAATATGAGATACCATTTTTTTAAGTTTTTATTCCAATACAATAGTACCACGATGGAATGTTTCTACAATTTAAAACTAAACACGAAGAGTTATCCTACAACAACAATATTAAATGTTATTTTGAAAAATCGGTACCAAATAATATACAAAGAGATCCTTATGTACGTAGAAAATTTTGTGCCGAGAATTCAATAATGAAAGTGTCTACTTTTGAATATACATTGCATAGAACAACTCTTCTATTAATGCATATTGTGGTTGCTAATTTCATTACGTTTATTTAATAAATCAATTTTAAATTGCTTATTACTATTACCTTAAATGTAGAATTAAAGAAATTATATGTCTCTCTAAAATGTTCCATAGATTTAAGTTTTTCGTGCAAAAGGAATTATATTTAAGAAGCACTTTTATACTTGAAAAAAAAAACGGCGTCCAGTTGGCTTGGAAATGACGCGATCGATGACATTCCCCATATACAGGGTGTCCCAGGCTGAGCGTGCATTAGAAGTTTCTAGAGAACCACAATATCTAGATCGGTGATTTTTTGTACATCATTGTTTCACAACGAAATCTATCGATTAAAAATATTTTCAATATGGCGGCACTTCCGGAAATACCGGAAGTTGACAGCAACTTTCTTATTTTAAATGGGAGACCCCATTTTTTATTGCATACTTAAATTCTCCGTAAAATTTTATGAATTTTGATATTAAACACTCTATATCTAACATTAACCGTTTTTGAGAAAAAAAATATTTAAAATTTTTGGACGAAAAAAATTGCTTGTCAAAAATATGTGTATAGCCTACACGTCAAAATTAGTGGTTACCATAGTGTCATAAAGAGAAGATATGTGATTATCTATTTAAAAAATTAAATTGTTCGAATGTCATATAGTAATGACCTCGGTAATGACGTTAGCCGTCATGGAATTGAGCGATTAAAAAATTATCATAAATCATTTTTTTCAAATGGAAACCCGCTTTTTTATTTCACTAGTGAAAGGTTTTCCATTTCGTTACTTTTTGAATATACATGTTCCTATACCTAAAATAAATCGTTTTTAAGTTATTTAAGATTTAGTTTGAAAACGTATATTTTTCTTGATTTTATCTAGATTCCTTTAACAGTAAGTGTCAAACAGTCAGACAATTATTTATTTCCATCTATCAGAAAACGAATTATTTGAATTTTCTATACTATAAATACTGCCTGCTTAAGAATTTAAAAAGTGTATTTATAAAAATATATCTCGTATTTTCGCTCTTTAGTGATATGTAATAGTTGATCGAAAAAAAAACAGTGCAAATTGTCTTGGAAATGATAATCGATAACATACTGCTTTTTGAACAAAGTGTCACAATATGATATATCTACTAGACGTTTAAAGTCACAGGCTACTGGTTAAAATCAAGAAAAGTATACGCTTTAAAACCAAATCTTAAATAACTTAAAAACAATTTATTTTAGGTATAGGAACATGTATGGTCAAAAAGTAACGAATTGAAAAGCCTTTTCACTAGTGAAATAAAAAAGTGGGTTTCCATTTGAAAAAAATGATTTATGATAATTTTTTAATTGCTCAATTCCATGACAGCTAACGTCATTACTATATGACATTCGAACAATTTAATCTTTGAAATAGATAGCCACATGTCTTCTCTTTATGACACAGTGGCTGTGGTAACCACTAATTTTGACGTTTAGGCTATACACATATTTTTGACAGGCAATTTTTTTGTCCAAAAATTTTAAATATTTTCTTTCTCAAAAACGGTTAATGTTAGGTATAGAGTGTTTAATATCAAAATTCATAAAATTTTACAGAGAATTTAAGTATGTAATAAAAAATGGGGGTACCCATTTAAAATAAGAAAGTTGTTATCAACTTCCGGTACTTCCGGAAGTGCCGCCATATTGAAAATATTTGTAATCGATAGATCTCATTGTGAAACAATGATGTGCAAAAAATCTCCGATCTAGATATTGTAGTTCTCTAGAAAGTTCTAATGCACGCTCAGCCTGGGACACTCTGTATATAAAATGACAGCTATAAAATGAAGATTTTCATAGCCATCGCTGACGCCGTTTTTTTTTCGATTATATTGTACAATACTACTCAATTTTACTAATTCTCAATTCAATATCAAACATTTCATGAGATAAGGTTTAATTTTTTATTAACATTATAATTCCTTTTGTTTAAAGTTTATCTTATAGGAATGAAATATTCTTATAAGTACATCCATTCTTTATTCTACTTTTCATTCTATTTAAAATCTACCAAACGTAAAGAAATTAGCGTCACTTTTATAGTAAAACACAACAAAAATTGGAACAAAATGTGATACTAAATATTCAAGTGCGCAACCATTTAATAAAAATTTATTAAATAAGAATAGATTTATTACCTATCATCTTAATACAAAGATTGGAAGGAAGGATACCAAAAAAAAATTGCCCTACAGAATACCGAAAAAGCGATGCTACATGTAATAAATTCCCATAGTTTACATAATCCTGTTGCTGGATTTATTAATAGTTTTAATTACAGTGTACTCACAAAAGGTCTGTTTCTATATCTTTTCGACAGTTAGTTATGACAGACAGTTAAAAAGATAAGGCCTCATTATCCATGCCGTCGCAAGTCAAAACTTTGACGAAAATTCACACCTTGTCCCAATTTCTAATGCGTTGGACTATACTACGCCTAAGTAATATGCAGTAGCTCTAATCCAAATACATTTAAAAGACTATACTGCGGTCTTACCGTATAAACAATGAGAGGATTTATGCTCCAGTCATGAAGGATAGAAAATCGAGTTTGTTTGGTTTGAGGACATAAGTTTATCCTTGTTTAGGAGATGGAAGTTATCTCAGTTTTAGCCTGTGTGACGTTTAAAAGAATATTTATTTTATTTATTCTTCTTATATGTTGTAATCTCTTTGTTGTATCTAGCTTGACTTTATATGAACTTTAAATATGTACATACTTTTAGTTATATTTGTTTAATAAAAAAAATATATGTTAATAACAAATATATTACTTTTAAACCAGGTCTCATGGTGAGTATTGATCATAAATACATAAGCAGCAATTATTCTGCAAAGAAAAATTGAGTCTGAAATAGATATAAACAAAATAATAACATTATAAAATAAGTAAATAGAAGATATATGCTAATTTTTGGTCGAAAAAATTTTGCATAGAAAATGTTGTTAAATATACACATAATGCTACATAATTAAACTTAATTAATTTCAGAATATTTAACAAAAAACTTCCGATTTTTGTAAAGATTGATTCAATTATTTGAACGTTTTTAACCTTAACAAATAATTTCAAATAATACGAGTATAAAACATCTTATTTGAAATTATAGGCGCAGAAAACTTCCTACAACCCAACGACAGACTTATGTGGTAAATGCATTGAGACTCTATATCCATCCTTCAACATTGAGACAAAAATTTAAGCGGCACCCGCGGTATATTCTTTTATAGGTATATGCTCTAATCCCTGTATTGGTGGAACGCGTCGCAGCCGGGCCAGGCTATCCCTTCCTCCTCAAGGTCGGCCGTGGATTAGGGGGACAGGTAGTCGGGCGGCAGGACGGAGGAGCCGCGCCCGCGCCCTCTGCCCCTGCCGCGGCCCCTACCCCGACCCCTCCCGCGTCCTCGTCACCTCCGTCCATCTGTCATTCCTGCAACGTAGTCTTTAGAAAAGAAAGAACGAGCGTTACTCGTGTGCCGACACCATGATAGTGATAAATGTCAATTGTCGATGTTCAGTTTAGGAATTTACGAAGGTTGTTTGTAAAGTTTTCGACACAAAACCCCCTTTAGAACTGTGACTTACATGTCATGAAATAAAAGTAGAAGAGGCGACCTCTTGCGTTTGTTCGGGTACTAAAATCATGAAATAATTACCATACATATTTTTTTTTATATACAGGGTGGTCTGAATTGTATTCGGAAAACTTCGGCAGCATATTCTGCGAATAAAAATATGTAAAAAAGTTTGTATAAATGTATGTCCTAAAATGCTTAGTTTCGGAGATACAGAGTGTAGAAGTTTCATTTTTATTTCAATTTTTTCCAAATAATTTCTGGTCTGGGTATTTATTGATATATGAAATTATATTTCGATGTCAATACGACTCCTAACTTGTAGGAGGCGCCACAAGCATGTTTTTGAACTGTTTTGAAGAGTAATAACTTTTCGTCCGTACCTGTATGTACTACCTACTGAGTGAAAAAAAAACACATTTTCGACCTTTTTTACCTAAAAAGTTCTCTTGATAAAAAGCGCTACAAGTAAGAGCGCTTGCACACACACCAGCAAAATCAAAGCCGGTTCAGGTACCGTGCCAACGAGCGTTCCCAAGAGAAACTTTTAACGTAAAAAACGGCGAAAATAATATTTTTTCACTTAGCAGTTTAATACAGGTACGGGCGGAAAGTTATTCCTCTTCAAAACAGTTACAAACATGTAGGTGGCGCCCCCTACAAGTAGGAGTCATATTGACACCAAAATCAAATTCATGTCAAAAAACATCCAGAATTCAGACACCAATTTCCATCCAAATATCGATCTTACAGTTCGTCTGCTGGATCTGTGTCTATGAAAGGAATGCGGACAAAAAACATTTAAATAAACAGCAATATATTTTATACGTCGACTTGACGAGTACGTCACCGCAAATGCGCCCGCCCACTCATTTTATTGGCTACTTGCAAATTTGTCGATTTTTTATTGATGGGACGCGTGGTCTAATTTTTTACGAAAAACATCGAGAGAATATGGTTTCCCCTCTCACGGATACCCCGTAGCCGCAGAACGGACAGACGTACTGTAGATCAAAAATTATTTGAAACCACTCGAAATAAAAATGAAATTTTTACAGCCTGTATCTCCGAACCTACGCATTTTAGAACATAAATTTATACGAACTATTTTACTTGTTAATTCTCTTCTGCAGATAAACATAATGTTTATCTGCAGAATATGCTGCTGAAGTTTACCGAATACAATTCGGATTACCCTGTAAAATAGATATACCTATTAAAATAAAACGGAATTTTATTTTCACATTATTGTAAAATTACAACTAAAAAATGGTTCTTCAAATATTTCCGGGAGTTTAGAAAATGAAAAAAAAAATGCTATTTTTATTTTCGCACTTGTAACAGCACTGTTTAGCACTTGTAAGAAGTTTTGAGTTGTCTCAACCAAAAAAAGCCATTTTAATGTAAATAGGAATTTAAAATACAAATGTACTTCAAATGTACATAAACGTTATCTTCTTCTTCCTGTGCCTTGTGCTTAGCTGCACGTTGGCGATTGTCTGTACTCTTCATACAATGTGTAGAGTGCCGTTTTCGGCTCTTCGAAATATGGTGGCTGCGTCGCTGATGTTACACCAATCCCGTATGTTTCTTAACCAGGAATGTTGTTTTCTTCCTGGGCCTCGCCGTCCCTCTATTTTTCCTTGTAGAATCAGCTTAGGCATGTAATATTTGTCTCCTCTAAGGATATGGCCGAGGTATGAGACTTTCCTTTCTTTAACTATATTAAGCATTTCTCGTTCATAGCCTGCAGTTCTTAAAACTTCTTCGTTGGTTGCATGTGCGGTCCATGGCACACGTAAGAGTCTCCGGAGAGTCGACATTTCGAAAGCCTCGATGCGGTTCAGGGTTCTAGCCTTAAGTGACCAGGTTTCTGCGCCGTATAGTAAGATGGGCCATATGTAGCATTTTACTACCCGTAGTCTAAGTGTTAGCGGGAGACTGCGTGCTAATAGGAAGTTTTTAAGTTTAAAAAATGTTGACTTTGCATAATTCGTTATGAGTTTAACTTCCTCATCGCAGTCCCATCGTTCATTGATCATGGACCCAGATATTTAAATCGTGGAACTCGCTCTATAATATTTCCATCCACGGTCAATGCGGTGTTGATTGTAGGCTGGCGCCCTATTACCATAAGTTTGGTCTTGGCAGTGTTGATTTTAAGACCGAAACGATTTCCCATGTCCCCTATCTTATTTATTATTTGCTGGAGATCCTCTAAAGTTGGTGCTAGTATTGCCGTATCATCTGCATATCTTATATTGTTGATTGGAACTCCGTTAATCTTAATTCCTCCACTTTCTCCTTCCAGGGCCATTTGAAATATTTTTTCGACGTATACAGACCTGACGGACTCCTTGACACACATTGAAGGTGTCTGTGGATAAATTTTTGTTAACTCTTATCTCCGCGGTTTGGTTCCAATATACTTCCTGTATGATTCTAATGTCTTTGGCGTCTATTCCTATCTCGAGCAGTCTGTTTAGGAGAATATCGTGTTTAACGTTGTCGAAAGCCTTCTGATAATCTACGAAGCACACAAAGACATCTTGGCGTTGATCATAACATTTCTGGATTAGTAGCTTGATTGAAAACAAAGCCTCTCTGGTACCCAGCCCCTTGATGAAGCCGAACTGTGTCTCTCCGCTTTTTCCTTCACATTTCGAGTATATACGAGCATGCACGACTCGAAGAAAAGTTTCAGAGCATGACTCATTAGACTTATAAGTCTGTAGTCACTACAGTCTTTTGGAGATGCCTTTTTGGGAATTGTTATAAAAGTTGATTTTAGCCAGTCGTTTGGAATTTTACCCGTATCGTATATTCGATTGAATAGATATGTGAGATGCTTTAGTCAAATATTTTAAGAACTTCTGCATGCACGTTGTCATTCATGACTGGGGCTTTTTCGATTTTTCATAGCTTTCATAGCATGCTGAACTTCAGATTCAAGAATTTCCGGGCCCGACCAGTCTTCACAATTGAGAGGTTGTCTGTCTTCTCTTTGGTCTTCAAATAATAACTGTGCGTAGCTTTTCCATGTGCTGCATAGATCTACCGGGTCTAAAATCAATTTCCCATTGTGTTTTAGGGCAGGTATTGAGACATATAAACGTTATAAATACAGCAATTAATTAAAGAAAAAATATACAGGGTGAGTTTCCTACGATGTTCTCTGTAGGTATCTCGGAAACTACTGGAGATAGAGAGTCGGTTAAACAGGGAAAGAATTGCAGTTTTGTAGGGTCATAAATATGCGCCTTTCAGATTTTTGAAAAAGTTCATGGCTTACTAGATATTTAGAAAAAAACAAATTTCGGCTATTTTAAAAATTGTCCTTAATTCCATTATAAGCTATTTTAGACAAAAAGTTTTCAGATAAAAGTTGTAGATAATCACATCCTTAATGAGATTGTGTCCTCCGTTTTTTTTTTCTAAAGCCTGTCATTTTTGACATTTGACACAAACATGTTTTTTTAAATGGAAACCATAGTTTAAAATTATCGAGTTATAGCCAATTCTTATCATTTTTAAATAATTTCACTTAGTTAACCATGGAAACAATCGTCTTTGCTCTTATAAATGTGAAGCTGCCACATCCAAACTTTGTAAATTAAAGTAAACAAAAATTGTAAATATGAATTTTTCAAATGAAGAAAAGCGTGTAAGATTTGTAAGAGTCCCAATTTATTTTTCTTTGGTTCAGTGAAAAATAAATAGCCTTACTGGCGTACAGTAGTAAACTTAAATCTCTCAGGCGCCACCTCTGTTATTTATAGTGGAAGAGGTCCACGTTTCGCCAATACGGGTAGCTTTTATACAGTGGAGATACCAGGGAGTGATGAAATGAAAAGAAATAAAACACACAGTTAACTATAACATAACATTTAGGCTTTATTTAATTAATTAACTATATGCTAAATACCCCAGGAAGTTTCACGACTTTAAATTGTAATGAAAGTGAAAGAAAATTTATAATTAAAGACTCGTAAAATAAAATTTACAACAGCAATCGAGCACCTCTAGAGTTTTGACCGTATAATCTCGATATGCAACTCACTGTCCGATTTAATCACGCGAATTCAAAGCGCGTTTTTGACATGACGTTCTAGTAAACAAAACGACGCGAGTTTCTAACCGGCGTCTAACTTAACGGCGTCCTAGTAAACACAGACATGTACGTACCAGAGCGATATACTCTTTTATAACCCGACTTTCTAAACGTCGGCGACGTCGTTACAGACGTCCCGGGATAAACAAACGCGAGCCCTGGATCGTTCGCAGTAGAACAAAACGGCGTCCTGTGGGATAATTACGCACCCGAGCCCTGAATCGTGCGCAGTAGAACGAATCGGCGTCCTGTGGGATAGATACGCACGCGAGCCCTGAATCGTTCGCAGTAGGACGAAACGGAGTCCTGTGGGATAGGTACGCACGCGAGTCCTGGATCGTTCGCAGTAGGACAAAACGGAGTCCTGTGGG
This sequence comes from Sitophilus oryzae, assembly GCF_002938485.1. Taxonomy (NCBI): domain Eukaryota; kingdom Metazoa; phylum Arthropoda; class Insecta; order Coleoptera; family Curculionidae; genus Sitophilus; species Sitophilus oryzae. The sequence continues at coordinate 1,955,900 of NW_022146169.1, read as the reverse complement.
ATAGGTACGCACGCGAGTCCTGGATCGTTCGCAGTAGGACGAAACGGAGTCCTGTGGGATAGGTACGTACGCGAGCCCTGGATCGTTCGCAGTAGAACGAAACGGCGTCTCGGTTAGTCGTCTGGATAAGCACAGTCCACACCGCCCGGTCAGGACCACCTCGGGATGTCGGCGAGATCCCACGGCGCTCCTGATGAGAATACGGGAACTACAGAACCAGTCTCGGGATGGACGAGATCCTGCCTTAGCTCCAAGGATATTCGCGCCCGTATATTTGTTGTACTACCTTAACCGCTATCTGTCTCCCTTTTAACCAAAAGAAATCGGTCTTCGCGTCCACGGGATCCGGACAAAATGCCTCAACCTTGCATGTATTTTTACTTCTATAGTAGGACAGTTGACACCTTGAGCGGATACAAGTCTGGTTAAATTTTACGTACGCGCGTTTCGGACCAAGATGCCTCTACCTTGCACGTATTTTTACTTCTACAGTAGGACACGAGACACCTGGAGCGAATTTAACTATCTCTATCTCCCTTATTCTATAACGCGTTTAGGCAGTAAAACAAACCGTATTAACAATAAAAAGAAAACGACCTACTCTCGATCACTTTGGCGGCTGGACTTACCTTCTTCAGAGCGGCAACGGCGGCTGGCAGCAGGGTACTTGGCAGGGCACTCCGGGCTCGAACTTCACTGTTCACGTGCGATCACAATTCACTCACTACCTGGCGCTCTCGCTGCCAGGGTATACTCAAACGACCCTCCCCTCCACTCGACCGGTACTGGTAGGGCCAGCTTCTCGGCTGCCGTACCGAACTATAGCGAGTAACGCCGATCAAAACTCTATTACAATATGGTCATTAAATATCTAACGCATTTAATTCAACAGTAAGAACATTATTGTCTAAAATAGCTTATAATAGAATTAGGGACAATTTTTAAAATAGCCGAAATTTGTTTTTTTCAAAATATCTAGTAAGCCATGAATTTTTTCATAAATCTGAAAGGCGCATATTTATGACCCCACAAAACTGCAATTCTTTCCCCATTTAACCGACTCTCTATCTCCAGTAGTTTCCAAGATACCCATAGAGAACATCGTAGGAAACTCACCCTGTATATTGATAAATAAAAAATATTTGTCAACTTAAATTCAAATAAGTAATAAGTGCGACCCCAAACATCAACAATTGATACTTTAATGAGTGGCAGCAATTCCCAGTTATTGCTATTATAGAAAATGTTCTAAAGAGGGTGGTTTTGTAAATATATAGATAGATATATTTTTTGCAAATTTTTTCTTATTTAGGCCTTTTTGAAAATACACTCAGATGCAAAAAAAACGCAACGGAGAAATTTTTGGTCATATTTAAAGTGTAATATTTTTGTTATTTTCAGGCCTATTTTCATGAATTTTTTAGCAAGCTGTATATAATTATATCACCTTTTATTCGCAAACTCAGCTTTTTAGAAACTTTAGTATTTGGCATATTATACATGGTTAATCGAGGGGTTGTTTTTTTACCTTAATTTAAAACATCCTGTGCAATAATTTCGTGTGTAAATTTTCCTAAAATATAATTTTGCAGTCAGAACCATGTTTCCTGAGCATTTTGGTTTTTGGATCATGTCAATACAAGTCTTGGTTAATTTTTAAGAGCGAAATGAGTTCGCCAACAACAATTCACAATTTTTTCAATTAATTATCATTTCTATTTTTAAGTTATTTTTCAATGTGACAAGGCGGCTTTGGTGATTATTGTGAACTATATACTACTATGAACTGCCAATCATGTTCTACGTTTAGCAAATGCTTGGCAGAAGGGTAAGAGATCGCGAAGCAGGACCAGCTTCATTAAATGAACTTCGGTGATCCTTAAAGAAGAATGGGAAAACATAACGCGATATGATATATGCAGCCTCAGTGATAGTATTAACGGACGTATACAGGCAGTTATAGCAGCCGGCAATATATAAGGGCAGCCGGCAATATATAAGGGCGGCAATACAAAGTATTAGAGTATTTTTTACAATTTTTTTTCCTCTTAGTATACCTACTTGAGTACTACAGATGTTTTCTTTAATATCGTTAGTTCTGTTACCGTTATTAATGTTTATTAAGCCCCGGACTGTATGATTAATCTTTAACGTTATTTTTTTAATTTAGTATATAGTATCCAATGCAGTGTAATATGACGTTACAACAGTCACCAAAACCATCTCTTCATTAAAAATTACATCAAAAATAGTAATAATTGAAAAAATGCAAATTGATCGTTATCAGTTCATTTCGCTCTTAAAAATTAACCAATGCATGTATTGACATGAATCAAAAAACAAAATTATATTTTAGGAAATTCACAGACGAAATTATTGCACAGCGTGTTTTAAAGTTAATGTAAAAAAACAACCCCTCGATTAACCTTGTATAATATGCCAAATACTAAAGTTTATAAAAAGTTGAGTTTACAAATTAAAGTTCATATAATTATATACAGCTTGCTAAAAAATTCTTGAAAATAGGGCTAAAAATAACAAAAATATTGCACTTTAAATTTAACTAAAAATTTCTCCATTGCGTTTTTTTTTGCATCTGAGTGTATATTTTTATTTTTATTATTACGCCTTTATTTTACTAATTTCTTATTTTATTTACTCTATCCTAATTAAACATGTAATGCCTAGTTTTCATGCATCCGAATTTTGGACCTTTCTGCGAAAAAATAATGTCACAAATTTTGAAAAGTTCAAATTTAACGTTTTCGTGTTATGCATAATATTTTTTACAAATTTCTTGATAAATATTGTGTAGATAGCTGCCCGATAGAAGTCCGAAATTCGTATAATTGTTAAAACTTCCATAACGTTTTGCAAATTTCGTCATAATCATATTGTTCGTCCAGAATTCAGATGCATGAAAAGTAAGCTTAAGCGTAGGTTTACATGCATCTCTTTAAAGCGTCGTCAGTCATGGTCTTTATGCAATTTTATATTTCAAAAATAACAGATCACACTTGGTCATGATTGGAGTTACGGAACCATGGATTGGACGCGTGATGAATGCCTAATCTAAATAAACTAACCTTTACTGTGAGTTTATAAGCATCCGGCATGCTTTAACTATGATCTGTTATTTTTTAAATAATCCAATAATATGATGCATTTCAGATGCATGTAAACCCACATTAAAACTGTTAGAATGATTAATGCATCTTTTAATCTTGAAATGAACCATAGTATTTGCACTAACCCAGTGATGGCGAGCCTATAACACGCGTGTTAGTGCTGGCACTTGAGCTCATTTTTGGTAGCACACATCTTCAAAGATAAAAAATTTCATAATTCAAATATTTGTCTCAGCCAAGGGCGGCATAACGGCCAGAATTAGTTATTAATAATATTACCTATGCTAATTATAATTAATAATTTAATTCTGAAACACTATCTTTTAAATGGCATTAAACAAAAATTATAAACATTTCTATTTTTTTTAGTGTTTACTTTTTGTGATGTGTGACAAAACCAAGAAAAACTTTGACACACCGAGCTCAAAACGTTCGCCATCACCGCACTAACCAGATTAGTATTTAAAGCAACTCTGCTTACCTATATTACTCGTAGTTTTCTCTAGATAAGCCAGTGGTCCCTGAAGAACGCCCCCAGGGCCGGCTTGGGGAAAAGGGCCGCCCCTGGCTCCGCCCATGCCCTGCTGTTGCATGAACATGGCTTGTTGGGGGGACAACATACCGCCGCCCACACCGCCTCCAGTCAAACCAGGGGGGACCTTAACAAAAGCAACAAAAATATCTCAGTATCGGTGAGATTTCTTTAAACCGTGTTGGAAACGCATCTTTAATAGATTTATTCGAAAACATTATTTTAGACAATTTTTGTATACTTGTTAACCAACCCTCCTGGTTTAACCCGGGACATTCATCAAAAATAAAGTGTAAAAATGTGATTTCCAAATTTTTTTATTGGATTCTATATTTCACTTCCTACATTTTCAAAACAGAAAAAAATAATCATAATAATCTAGTTCATATATATTCAGATTTGCAACGAAACGTATATATATATTATTGAACGTCACACTAAAAAATAGAAAACAATTTTTAAGTAAAGGCACATTTGAGTAAGTTGACAACGTATACTACACAAATATCATTTTTTTTTATATAATATACTACATTTTACATTATCACATTTGACGTGTTTCTTTTTCAGTTTTTTTTTGGAGATGAAGATATTGCTCTATTATTAAAAGAAAACCCTGAGAGTTAGTATACAAATATACAATATTACTAATTGTGTCAAAGAATAATAGGCGAATTAGATAATAATCCTTTACCTCAAAATTAGTTTGAGTTCTTACATTGCAACTGCAGTAGACATGAATAATGTAATGAGTATAATATGAAAGTGGAACTGTATAGGTCATGCTAATAATAAATATCTGATAAATAGGGAAAATTGTAGGTATACTATAATTAATGTACAATTATTTTTTATAAGAAAATATTATTTGTATTTATAATAAAGGATTAAAAGTAGACTCTCAGAAACAGAAACTTTAAATATAACACACAAATAGTGTTCTTAAACTTAATGTAACTAACTACAAATCATTAAGTTTATGTGATAAATTTAAAACTAACAAATGGCAAGATTAGTTTAAATATATATAAGGCTCAAACATGATAAAATATTTTTTACAGAATTAACCTGTGATTTTAGATAAATCTACCTCAGAAAATAAAGTATACAGGGTTATTCATGTTATTCGAAATTGTGAATGTTGCGATTGACTGCTAGAGCTACAATTTAAAATCTCATAAGTTATAGAAAGTCCCAAATAAAAAAAAATATTAAACTCTCATAACATTAGCCAAAATTCGATTTTTTATAATTGGACATGCTGGAGTAAATTCTTATAAACTTTTTTAATATCCCAATAATAATTTTTTACCATTTTTTATTTTATGGCACACCCTATAAGATACAGTTATATTTTAAGTAATTAGAATTTAATCTACTTTAACGTGTAAGACCCATATGCAGCATACTATTTTGTTCCAACACTGTATAGAGCAACCTTAAAAATGTTTTTAAAAAATATAACATTAATTTAAATGTTTAAAAGATTGAAATATGTTATAGTTTTAAAACAAGAATGTAAAAAATCTCAAAATGTTTAAGCCTTAATATATTATATTTAGGTACTGTAAAAAATAGCAAATATATGGTACTTATAACAAGCAAGGTTCTTGAAATATTTACAGATAAAAAATATAAAAATAATACCCAGATTTAAATAGCCCATATAAATACCCTGAAAAAAATACTTTTTGATTTTTCTCTAAAATTCTATAACAAAAATCATTGAATGTTATAAGTACACAACAATACACTGTTAATATTATATTTAAATAATATATCTAAGAGCGTCTTTTATAATTTATGGCACACATATTTTTATATCACTAACAGACTTGTAAAGCTTTTTAAAGAGTTTCCAAATTGATTATTTAGGAAGCTGTCAATACTTGGTAGTAATGAATACTTTCGTATACTAATATGAAAATGATAAAATAAACTATATATTACATTTATTTCAAATCTATATGAGCAAAATTGAAATTAATATTACATAATAAAATTCTAAAAAGAATTCTCTGTATACACTAAAATCTTAAAATAAATATTTTTTTACTTTTTCTTTAAATTTTTTTTTGAAAAGCATCCACGTGAATTTTTACTAATACCGGGTGCGTCTCAGAAGTGGCTCATCCCTATAACTTTTTTTTATTTTTTCAGATAAAAAAACCAGATTTGGTATGTTAGTATATGACATAAATTAGGATTGATTGACGTATTCAATTGTTTTTGGTTACTTCCTGTTTCACCGGAAACAATTACAACTTTTGATTTTTAAATGGCGCCCTCGGTATTTTTTTACTTTATTCGATAGAAAATGACACTCTGAATAGAATAACATATCATATGTCAACTTTTGACATTTTCGCATATGGTTTATTTGAAATTATAACTTGCGGTTCGTAACGGAAATTTGACTCGAAATACCAAGTGTGTGGTATCAAATTCTTCGCAAAAAAATGCTTTTTCCAAATATGCTAATGAGCCACCCTCGTTCCATTTGAAAAAATTGAGATGATTAAAAATAAGTTTTGGGCATTTTCTAACTGGCCAGGACAAGACACTAAATACATTAGACGATCAAATCTATTTTTCCAAGGCTCCTTGATTAAGAATTAGTGTTTTTAACATAGCCAGGACGCTTTAGATTGAATTTTAAAATACAATTTTTTATTAAGCGAGAATGTCACAAGTTGACATATGATATGTCATTCTATTCAGAATGTCATTTTCTATCAAAGAAAGTAAAAAAATACAGAGGGTGCCATTTAAAAATCAAAAGTTATAGTCATTTCCGGTGAAACAGGAAGTGACCAAAAACAATTGAATACGTTAATCAATCCTAATTTATGTCATATACTAACATACCAAATCTCGTTTTTTAATCTGAAAAAATAAAAAAGGTATAGGGGGCGAGCCACTTTTTTTAGACGCACCCGGTATAAAGTAAAATAATTTACAAATTATGTAATTAACTGGTAAAAAATAAAATTAATAGTAAAAAGGTAGAATAGTAAAATATTTCTTAAAAATGAATATCTGTACCAATTTAATATTTTTATATAAGAAATCAACGTTTAAATATACATCCACCTTTAATTTATTTTTATATTAGAATAATATCCACTAAAGCAACATTAATAATCATTTATTAAACATTATACAGGGTCGCCGTTACGCCGATACGCCGTTTTTAGGATAGTGTGGCTGCACCCTAACATGCGTTTAAGTTTTTTAAAATTGTTCATTCGTATGTTAGGCCCTTATTCATATTGATAATCCTTCAATATATAATTTTAAGTGCGTATACCAGTTTTTTTCCTGGTAAGTCAATGGTACCTGTTTTAAAAATAATAATATAGCGTTTAACGCCTTGGGAGTAGGTACAGCTTGCCATGCTAGAGCTGTTCGGTATACAAGGAAGGTAATGTGGCTGGCACTACGCTTCAACCGCCTGTTATTACCTCAGGATTGTGAATCCCAAGTACGCATTTAAGGCTAGCTAGAGTCAACCAACTAGGTATCCAAACTATTTTTATTTTATAAAAAATAGACGGCTGATGAACTGCCGGCTGTAGGGTTCGAACCCACAACCTTTAGATTGGTAGACGAAAGCTGTACCTCAACGCCACCGGGCACCAGATTTTAAAAATAATCTTATGAAAAAACTTCTATACCTACTACAAAATACATTTTGATACTCTAGAAGTTCAAGATGCCTAAAATAACTAAATATACTCGTATATACGTAAGAATACTCTTAAATTGTATAAAAAAGTCTATTTTCAAAGCATCAACATGGTTAAAGGTGTTTTACCAGTGTCTCTTTTCTCGCGTAAAATAAGTAATAAACTTTGCGATGAGTACTTGTTCGTTGTCGCTAAATCGGCATTTTAGTAATAAAAAAATTGAATATCAGATTAAAAATCAAAAAATCAAAATTAAAAATTGTCTGACAGCCCAATCAAACTTTAATTTTGACACTGATCGATGTCCATGAATAAAATCATAACCCCATATCAAATGGCAATGACAATTACTAAAAGCAAATATTGACACTGATCAATGTCCATCAATAAAATTATAACCCCAAATCAAATGACAATGACAATTACTAAAAACAATGTGCAGTAAGCAGTAATTTACGAAATGCCGTAATGACATCACCAGTCTGTTTTGTCTGGTTATCAAGTGAAAGAGAGAGTTTGACAATATATGACGTAACGTTGAACGATAGATGAACAAACTATATTAATAATGTGACAAAAATATTGTGTTGGTTTAGTGGATATATAATTTTAAATTGACATGGTGTCAAAACAAATTTATCTACTCTATGGCAAATGGTATACAGTTTAATTTATTGATACTGGGTGTCCCAAATCACATGGGCCGTTTTTAACTAACACTCAAAATAAGAATTTTCTGTACTTCCACTGGTAAATACCCTTGATCAATAAGAGGAGAGTCTTTGTGGAAAACATGGTTGAAAAATAACATTTTTAAACAAATCATGTTTTTATGGTTTAAAACAGTATTAAACAAAGTGAGATTATTATACCTTAAAGAAATCGTCGTAAAAAAAAGTTACCAAATTTAGCTTCCAAAATTTGCAAGATAAAGGAAATAAAAATGAAAAACGCAGGCCAAAGACGGCTCAATTGCTGGATCAAATATACAATTAATGTGAGTAAATGTTTCATCAAAATGAAGAATATTCAGTATGATGAAACCAATTATGGAACACCTAGTATAAATAATTATTAAAAATCCCAGATTAAAGAAAAAATCTACTCCTAACTGTCTAAGAGAACCAAAAAAAGACATAATTTTACTTACATATGGCAAATATAGTTTGAATATATAGATATTATTGAAAGACGTCGAGTTAATAGTGATTATTAATTATTCTTAAAAGAGTTTTAATCACAGATTTATAGTGATTTTCATTTTTAACCTGTCCTTGATTAGAAGCTTCCAAATACAAAGTTTACATTTGAAAGTGTAAATATATTGACAGTTTTGATCGTTCCATTAAACTTTTATGCTAGAAAAATATTTTTTTACTTATTGAACGCGAAACATAATAGAATAGAATCAATTAAATATTTACAAAACACTAAAATGAAAAAGTAATGCTACAACATTATGAATTTTCAATCTATATCCTTTTTCTCACCAATAAAGCCATCAACATATACAATATAACAAATGATAATTATGTTATAGAGTTTGTTAAAAAAAGCTACGTGAAATTTCTTCTGATTACCCCATAACAAAAAAATAATTTTGACATCTCAGACAGTCGTGCCAGCATCGTACCAGCAGGAAAAATCCTCTCTGAATATTCAAGTGGGGTTAGGTGCCCAAATATCAAAAAAGTCAAAGAGGAAAGTACCTCAAAATTTAGTATCTCAAAAAAGCTAATTTTTAAGATACCAAACTTGTTGCAATGAAAAGAAAAACAACCCAACCTAGCATCCCCTTTTTTTGTCTAGAATAGAGAATCAGATTATTAAAAATACCTATAAAGTAACTTTGGATTTATTAGTTTAACATTTTTACTTGACACATAGACGTAACATTAAATTTTAAACAACTTTCTTCTTTGATATTTTTCGATATTTTATCATCTAATCCCCCTTTTGCATATGTATAGAGTATTTTTGTAATTTGCCGCTATGACAGTTGCGGCATCGGCATGATATACCGGATGCGTCTCAAAAGTGGCTCACCCGTATAACTTTTTTAATTTTTAATATAAAAAAAACGAGATTTGGTATGTTAGTATATGACATAAATTAGGATTCATTGACATATTCAATTGTTTTTGATCGCTTCCTGTTTCACCCGAAATGACTACATATTTCGATTTTTAAATGGTATATTTTTACTTTATTCAATAGAAAATGACACTCTGAATAGAATGACATATCATATGTCAACTTTTGATATTTTCGCTTTAAAAAAATCGTATTTTAAATTTCAATCTCTACTGTCTTAAAAACATTAATTTTTAATCAAGGAGCCTTAGAAAAATACATTTGATCATCTAATGTTTTTTGTCTTGTCCTGGCCAGTTAAAAGATGCTCAAGTCGTTTCTTTAATCATATCTCAATTTTTCCAAATGGTGGCAGTCGTATTTCAAATTTAAATCTAGAATGCCATGGCTGTGTTAAAAACTTTGAACTTCTGTTTTTTCCCGTATCTTGTCCTGGCTAGTTAAAAGATGCCCAAATCGTATTTTTAATATCTCAATCTTTACAAATGGATCGAGTGTGGCTCATTAGCATACTTGGAAAAAGCATTTTTTTACAAATAATTTGGTGCCACACACTTGGTGTTTCAAGTCAAATCGTCATTATGAATCCCATGTTGCTATTTCAAATAAACCATATTTGAAAATGTCAAAAGTTGACATGTGATATGTCATTCTATTCAGAGTGTCATTTTCTATCGAATAATGTAACAAAATACCGAGGATGACATTTAAAAATCAAAAGTTCTAGTCATTTCCGGTTAAACAGGAAGTAACCAAAAACAATTATTGAATATGTTAATCAAACCTAATTTATGTTCTATATACTAATATATCAAATCTCGTTTTTTATAAAAATTAGTTTTATCTAAAAAAAATGCAGAATAAAAATATTGCTGTAGCATTAAATCAATAATTAGCACTTCACCGACGATCTACCTGCATTTGCTGCATTTGTTGCATCTGCTGCATCTGTTGTTGTTGTAATTGTTGCTGTTGCATCTGTTGTAGCTGTTGCTGTTGCAATTGCTGCTGCATCGCAGGCGAAATATTTGGCATCATTTGACTTGTGCTTTGGCTTCCTGGCAAATTTGGAATAGGCGATGGTGGAACTGAATTGCTGCTACCACCAGCTCCGCTTGGTGTTGAACTTCCACCTAAAAAAGCATATACAGAGTGACACAATATATAAATATATAGTAAAATAATAGTTTCAGTTAAAAAGCTTTAATAATTTATGACTTTAACTTTGAAGAACCCTTAACTGAGCAGAAAGTTTAATATAAAAATGGTCATATTTCAAAACCCTATATACTATATATTATGCAGATTATGGCATGATTATATTTTTGGAGCAGGAATTTTCTATTAAACCAACTGGGCAAAGAAATTATTGAATTTTCTTTAAAATACAACTTTTGAATGAAAATATATTTGAATTTCTCTGTATATCTATTAAAATATTTTTAAAATGTGCACTACTATTGCCTCCATATTTTTTTAATGGGAACATAGATATAAAGAGCAAATGCATAAAAAATAAACATTACCTGCTTGGGCAGGGCTTTTCGCATAACTATGTAAATCTGCTAACAGATTTTGCCATACAGCAATCTTGTCATAATGCCTCCTAATTAATTCTTCTTTTCTGGCTAATTCTAGTCTAAGTTCACTAATATCCTCTTTAACATTCATTTCAGGTTTCAATGCGGAAAGTAAGAATCTCTTTTGTAAAAAGAAAGCTTCCATTTGTCTTGCAAGATCAATAAATCGGAGTATGGTTTGCTCAACCTCTACCTTTATTTCATCTTTATCTGTAGTGGGTACTGCTTCTTCTTTTGTAAGAACATTCAAACATGACTAAAATTAAGCTACATCAATAACATGCTACACAAAGACACATAGTAATTTGTTTCTCCAATTTACAATGTAGGTATAGAAAAACATAATAACCATTCCTATCTTAAATAGATCTACGAATTAATCAATAAGTTGAAATAAAATACTATAGTAATTACCTGAAATGCTTCCTCAAATTCATCCACCAAATTTCCACTGCTATTTGTGGGAGTGGCCATTGCTGATACTGGTGGAGATGTTTCTTTAAGAGGATTCATAGAAGGAAAAACTATATTTTAATTATGACTAACGCAACAACCGTTATTGTGGGAAGTACAACTATTTAGTCCAGATTTATCAATAAATATGCGGAAAAGAACATTTCCATCAATTAAAATGGTAACTTCATAGGCAGATTGTGAAGAGATGTTTAATAAAGTTTCTGAAACTTTACTAGAGAATAATTTTTCACTACTTTTGATTTCACTTTGATAAACTAAAGACAAGAAAACTTTAATAACGAAATTCTTCAAATTTCTATCCTATTTTAACTTTTTGAACAGTCGCAATCGCTGACAGCAGGCTGACAGTATTGATTTTATTCTGTCATTTCTGTCATTCTGTAATTCTATGACTTCAAAGCATCTGTGGCATAGGGCATTGCTTAATCTATGGCTAAAATCAAAGATAATTGTTGCTTCAAGGGTTCAAGCACTCTTGGTTCAAGCATACTTCAAGATGCTTTAATCAAAATCTTTTGGAATCTTGGAAGCTGGTTGGAAGCAAGAACGGTAAACTGTTCTTGGGTTGGAATTTAGCAACTTATGCTAATTAGCTAATTGCTAACTTCAGTATTTCAAACTTTTTAACTGTGTGGGATTTTGAAAACTATGAAACACTTTTTTTTTAATTTGTATATGTGTAAAAATCAGGTAAAAATACATAAAAAACTTTAAAAATATTTCCGGGCAAGAAATTTATTAGTTATTAAATCATATATAAATTCGCTTATATGATGAGATACGGTTATAGATACGGTAATGCAATATCCCATTCCTAATATGAAAAAGCCAAAAATGTTGGCACTAGTGTGATGTGATATATAAAATTTGAATGTTGGTCACATTGCTTTCCATTTTCCATTGATATTTGTGACGTGTTGAAAAATAAGGAAAAATTTAGAAACATTTGAAAATACAATTTAAAAGGATATCAAAATGTTTAGCGTAAAAGGATATGAGTTTTTAATATTTGTCATATTTGTAGTAGATATATCATCAGCTCTTTATTTCCACATAGCAGAAACCGAGAGGAAATGTTTCATAGAAGAAATCCCTGATGAAACAAATGTTATAGGTATATATTATGACCAGTCCTTTATATATATTTGAATATACCTAAGAACAGTTAGCACTTATTTATATGTAACAATTATTTCAGTTAACTATAAAGTAGAGTTGTATGACCCAAGGACTGGTGGTTTTATGCCTTCATCTCCTGGCATTGGCATGCATGTTGAAGTTCGTGATCCAGATGACAAAACCATTCTTTCTAGGGTGTATTCATCTGAAGGGAAGATCTCCTTTACGTCACATACTCCTGGAGAACATGTTATATGTATGTACTCGAACAGTTCTGCATGGTTTGGTGGATCTCAGTTAAGAGTACATTTAGACATACAAGTTGGTGAACATGCTATTAATTATGGTGAAGTAGTTCAGAAAGAAAAGCTATCAGAATTACAATTAAGAATCAGACAGCTTTTGGATCAAGTTGATCAGATTACTAAAGAACAAAACTACCAAAGGGTGAGAACGCTAAAATTACTAATAATTCATGTTTAAGTGACTCATTGTATTTTTTTATAATAATGTTTGTTATAGTATCGTGAAGATAGATTCAGACAAACCAGCGAGAGTACAAACTCAAGAGTATTGTGGTGGTCAATTACACAAACCGCAGTGCTTATTTTAATGGGAGCCTGGCAAATGAGACATTTAAAAACATTTTTTGAAGCTAAAAAACTTGTATAAAGCTTCTTTTGTTAAATATATTTTTTAAATAAAAAACTGATGTTTATATTGCATTTGTTGTGATCTTAATGAAACACAAACGTTTTGTCTCAAATTACATTTATTAATTCAAGAAACCACAGCATTTATCTAAATATCGGGCAAACAAATTCTTATCTGCTGTTGGGTATGTTTTTAAAGCAGTGAAATCTCTAGTTAAACCATCTTCAAGATTATCAACAGTGCAGTAGTATAAATGCCCATTTTTTTGCAATTGTTCAGCTAGTTCACTTTGATGGTTATCCATCAAATCCTCATTAATAACCACGAGTAATGGTTTATTATGCTTTAATACATCTAAACAAGATCCAGCACCTGCATGACTAATTACTAAATCGGCCTTTTTAATTTCCTCATCAAACTCTTCAAAGAATCGGTTATATTTTAATGTTAAATTTAAACCATCTTTAAATTTTACAGTTGTAGAATCATTTTTTTTATAAATGGTGTGCTTTAAATCGGCATCTATTGATATCTGTAATAATTCAATACCAGTCTGAATCTGTACAAAATCGAAACCTAATTTAACTAAAAGGTTTAATATAGATACGTCTGTAATTCTATTCACTAGTTTTTCAAATTTTGTAGTTCCTACAGTTACAAACAGCTTCCTTCCATTCTTCATATTTGTATATTATATTACCAATAAACAGGTATTTGTAAAAATTTAAAAATACAAAATGCACATCCAAACATTAGCACACATCATCAGAAATCAATAACAAGACTCAGAGCCTATGCTCAGAGCAACACAGAAAAAAGTGTCCTTTAACTTTAACAGAGACAACAGACAACCATAACCACAACCATAACCATAGAAAACAAGAGAAACAACTACATTTTATTGATTTCTGAGGGTGCAGCCACACTATCCCATACATTATCCTAAAAACGGCGTATCGGCGTAACTGCGTAATGACCTTGAATAGATTTCCAGTAATTCTATTGGCTGAAACATTCATCTGTCAGAAATTTTATCTGTCAAAAATTTCAGCCAATAGAATTACTGGAAATCGATTCAAGGTCGTTACGCCGTTAAGCTTGTTTCATATAGACGCGAATTGCGATTTTGCGAAACTGCTCTCATTGGTCCAATTTTAATGATCATGCAGCGCTGTCGGAAATTTTAAGATTTTGGCGATTCGCATGATTTAAAATTTGGGGGGCGGGAAAGTTAAAGTGTTTTCAACTTTTTGCGAATATTCGCGCGATTTGAAGGTTCGCGTTTGCGCAGAATGGTGTTGTGATCCGGTTATCGATTATTTTGACGACACTGCCACAAAGTACCAAAGTACAAAGTAACTGAAAGCATTTCTCCAGGTGAAATGGGTTCTCGTGTATATGTTTTTGATATAATATGGTGACAATTTTTCAACCTAGTTATCAAACTCCTATACAGACAATCTGTGAAAAATATAAACACATCATAGTCAGTAGACTCAATCTGTGAAAATTCCTAAATTTTTTCTCATCTTTTTTCCTCATTTCTTGAATTAAATTGCGATAAGCACCTTGTTGCTTACGAAATTTAAATATTTCACATGTCCCAAATGACCTATAAACCCGTTCTTTTCTATGTTTTAACAATAAGTAAATGGCAATTTTGCACCTTCTGTTCCAATCCCACAATCGTAATCAATATTCATAATCATTAAACAAATTTAAACTCATATTGTATGCTATAAAATATAAAATAAAGATCGTAAACACGAATAAAAACAAATTAAGTTATCTCAGGTTATGATTTTTTTTAGTAACTTTCAGTGGAGCAAAAATGAAATGTCCCTAAAAATTCGCGACTGTATGAAATAGGTCCAAATTTTGCGAATATTTTTTGGCGAATCGCTTTTCGCAATTCGCGATTCGCGTCTATATGAAACAAGCTTTATGCCGTTTTTAGGATAGTGTGGCTGCACCCTGAGGGTGCAGCCACACTATCCTAAAAACGGCGTATCGGCGTAACGGGCGTAATGACCTTGAATGGATTTCCAGTAATTCTATTGGCTGAAACATTCATCTGTCAGAAATTTTATCTGTCAAATTCATCTGTCAAAAATTTTAGCCAATAGAATTACTGGAAATCGATTCAAGGTCGTTACGCCGTTACGCCGATACGCCGTTTTTAGGATAGTGTGGCTGCACCCTGAGTCTCTTTTCCAAGTTTCTGAGCATGGAGCATAAAATGCAGAGTGGAGTGTAAAGGAAGGTATATATGAGATGAGGAAGGTATAAGAGGAAGGTACATCTCTACACTCCATAATGCAGAGATTATGCAGATTTAGAAATTATTATATATGATAGACCTTCCATATCTCCGGGTAAAATCATATATAATAATAAAACATATCATAAAACAACCGCAGAGAACATTTCAGTTATCTTCTTATTTCTAATTATGGCCACTTGCCATTGCAGTCTTCAAGCTACTCTTTTATTCTAAATTTATAAAATATTTGAATTATCATATTTCTGTTTACTTTTTGAAATTTTTATCTTTCGTCAAAGAGTAGCTTTCGTACTCTCCTATGACACCCAATTTTTTTATAATTTATTCATTAAAATAATTTTAAGTTGATATCATATTCACCAACCATATACATCTCGCATACCCTTGGCAGCTCTGGACCAAGATATAGAAGTCAATCTTGACTCAGGTCTCAGGACACCCAGGGGACACCAATCTTTTTGTTCAAAGACACCAATACCACGCCAATACCATAAACAAAGCCAATAAATCATATATAAAACTTCCAGTTGATGTAGAACATATATCAAGAACAAACTTCAAATTGGACATTTTTCGTACTTTTTTAGTTATTTTATGGTTATTTTGAATGAAAACAAATGACAATATTTTAAATTTTAAAATTGTGTTTTAAAACTTACTCTATTATCTACGTTTTAAATACTCAGAAATACGTAAATAGGTTTGTTTTGAGTGTATACACAGTAGTAATGGTTTCCCAAATATTCTTATTTTAATACAAAGTGTTTTAGGTTGTTTATGATGGCTAGACGATTGATTTCTATTTTACTATTGCAAAGATTGTTTCCATTACCGAGGTGTAATTTTAGTGCCAATATAAATCCTTATATAGGATATAATAGTCAATTAACAGTCAGTGTTATAAGACGATATGGCTCAGAACATCCAAATAATAGTAGCATACCATTAGCAAAACTTGAAAGCAAGCTCCATTTAGAATATACCTGCAAAGTTTGCAGTAGTCGAAATACCCATAAAATATCAAGAGTAGCTTATGAAAAGGGAGTTGTTATTGTCGAGTGTATAAGTTGCAAAAATAACCATCTAATTGCTGATAACTTGAATTGGTTCACAGATTTAAATGGAAAGAAAAATATTGAAGAAATTTTAGCTGAAAAGGGGGAAACTATTAAAAAAGTTAATTATGGAGAATTTATTTCAAATAATACTTGAGACAACTTGTTCAAACTATATATTACCATTTGAATAAAATATAAGTTTGATTTTAATGTATTTTTATACTAAATCATATTTGAAAAAATACTGTTATTCCTAAGATGCTTATATGGCCACAATAGGTACAAAATATGTACATAGACATAGACTTACAAATAACTATGTACAGTCGATTAAAATTTTCACAATTTGCTTAAGTAGATAGATATTTTAACATTTCAGAAGAGTTAAGTATATTATGTAATTGTAAGGGTTACATTATAAACTTATTTTCTATGTGAGAAAAATTTATATTTATATTTAGTGGAGATGAGTAGTTTAGAGGTAAATTGTAATACACAGATTGAAATTTAATATTTAAGCCTTTTTTCAATTCTTATTTGGATTATAATTTAATCAAGAAAAAGTGAGTCTAGAACAGCTAGTTATAAAATGGATAAATAATCCAGTATTATCTATATAATTTAAGAGATATACAAATACTAAGATTGGAACATATATAGATAGTTTTATCTTACTTGTTTATATGGCTTTAATACAGAGTGGAATTGTTAAAAAGAACAGTTAGTAAGAATATTACTTAAAAATAATTTGGTGATGTTAATGAAATATCACAGAAAAACTCCAAATTTCCCATCCTTTGGAAAATTATTTTAGACCACTCTCAAGCGTATCAAATTTAATTTTAGGCACCTTTTTACAAACTGTTACTACAGACTAGACCCGTTTTGGTTTACTTACAAGTGCATATTGTGCCTCATTTTGAAAATGATGTGGAATTCTTTGTTTCAAGTCTTTTAACAGTGATGATTTAATCGACTCCTCTTTATTCCCAACTTCTTTTAGGGCACCAGAAGTTGGACTTTTTCTAATTTGGGCATATCCTAAATGAGAATCATTGGCAGATCTTGCAGGTTCTATACACTGAACCTCATCGTAATGGTTAACCGATGGAACTGTAACTGCTGGAGGTAGAGGTGGGGGTAATACTTGTTTATATCCTGAGCTAACGTTAAGTCTACTTGATGAGCCAAAAAAGTTTAAATGGTCATAATATTGACCATCTAAAGAAATACTAGGTTCGGTTATCACAGTTGGGGCTTGGTCCTTTTCACCCGATTCATTTTCAGTAAGCCTAAGTTCACTTGTTGATTTAGCCAGATTATTACCACCACAAGAAATATAGTCATCTTCCTCATTAACTTGTTCTGTATGACTGGGTGTTTCGACACCCATAGTTCTCCAGGCTTCTCGTCGTTTTTCCACGGTATCATATTTACGTACCTTTAAATCTCCAACGCCAACGTCTTGGTAATGATGATCATCATGAGCAGCAACTACTGACATGGGAGATTTTGGTGATATGGATTTTCTTGGAGGTTTTTTAGGTCCAGATTTTCCTCCACTGACACTTTCCAATCCAGAAAGTCCTAGGGAAGAAGTGGTGGGACACATGGTTTCCTGAAAGGAATTGAGCCCAGATCTCAAAGACAATGTAGCAGGTGAAGCTGGTAGCGGGCTTCTTGATCTAGGTTCCATGCCTAATGCAGCATGAAACTGAACATCGCCGCAGTCTAAAAGGGAGGATTTTGATTCTGCATTAAGAAGTTTCTTCATAGATTTCATTTTTGAAGTCAAACATCTAAAAAATTAAAATAAATATTCTAGCTATAGGAAGTGCTTAACAAAACAGAGTTTGATAAAAAAAACACATTGATTTATGATATAAAATAAAAGGCCTTTCATTAAAAATAGTGGAGAGAAATGCCATACCCAGTTTTGATAACAAGCAATTTAGATTATATATGTATTTAGTAGGATTAGTTAACAAAAGACACCATGATAAAATATGTTCAGTTAAGAGGCATAACTAGTAAATAATATGTGACTTTTTAATTTTAAGTGCTTTAAATAGCTAGAAAAATTAATCATATAGCATTCATTCTATTTAAAAACTGCAACTTTAGTGTAAACAAATCTATTTGAATCACCCAGTATAACCCCAAATATCTATGAAAGTATTTTCCAAGAATCTAGGGTGAAATTTTCAAATAAAAACCCTGAAACTTTTTTGGTTACTCTATAGTAGTGATTATTTTATTTACCTGTAAATATCTTGTTGATGTGGATGCTCTAGTAGAAAAGTACCCTCCCCACTAGCACATTTTCTTCCAGCTTCAAAATTAAATATTTTATTCTTATATCCATATCTCCTAATATAACAATATGGCCAAGCATATAACAATTTGTTATCCCCTTCGTTCCTAAGCTGTAAGGCTGTTGGTGTTATTACTAAAGTATAGTTTTTAGTTGCTAGTTTACACCTATTGGAGGCATCAGTAGGGACCAATTTCACATAAAAAACACCTTCATCAGTTGAGCAGTAAAGATCGTTATTTTCTTCGATGCCTGATATTTGAGTGGTTTCATTGGGAAAGGCAACCATTTGTACTGCACGGAACCAGTCATTAAATACTTCTTCAATTTGATCTTCTATAGTGCCAAATTCGTATTCGGCTGCTTTAGTTAAAATGCTGAATATGTTAGGCATTTTTGGGGTTATTTTTATTACATTTTCTAAAGTTATGATTTTTGGTTGTCCAGTCTGTGCTTCATTATCATATATTTCTATTCGATTTATACCAAATTGGCTTGATTTGTATAAGAGACAATACTTTTTCTGCCAAGACTTCTGAAATGTAAAATATTTACTTATTTAACTTAATATAACTATGGGTGTTTAAAATAAATATATTCTAGAGATAGAAGATATATGATGTTACCTACCAATTTCCTAATAAGTGTAAGTTATAACAGAAAATGCAAAGAAAATGATGAAAGAATGTCAACAATGCTAAGGATTTAAAAGATCTCCAAATTATATTAAAATCTGAGACTAAACGTTTAATTACAAATTTTATTATAATTATGTAAAAGTATCAATAAATTAACAGAAAAACAGATAAATACCTTCAGAATTTTTCCACTTGGGGGTAACAGTAGAAAGCCCTGATATACGGGCTCGTCAATTTCCATTTTAACACGCTCTTCAAAATAGTTAATCCTATTATTACAAACACGTCATTTTCCACAATACCACATCCTAATGTGACACGAGAGTTTGATTTTTTATCAGGAAATAATGGTAACATAATAATATTTTATCTGCATTTATCAACTAGCACATCAACAATGAGTTTTGTCACTGTGTTGCCAAATCTTATGACTTGAATTGAGGTTATGTCTAATTATGTTTTTAAATACCTAAATACGTTTATTTTTAATGGTCTTATTAAAATTCTACCTTCTACAACGCATATGGGCTGATTTTTATTTGACTGTGGACCTATACGAAAAAACTGTTCAATCAAAATTTAATGATATTTTTGTTTTAAAATTACTGCCCTGGCAACAATGCTTTGGCGCTCCTTTTCCGATCGGAAATACCGGAGATGCTGAAAATTTAATATTTTTGGCGGTTTTTTTACCGTTTTATCTACCTCTCTTTTATTGATTTTTTCGGTTTAGAGGAAAATGATTTATTAATGAACAACGAAGAAGGGGTGGCTATTTAGTCTTTCTATTAACTTCTTCTAAAAATGTATAAATAATTTATTGTTTACCTAGTAAAAAATAAGTTAAAGGTAAAATATGGTCAAGGATATTTTTAGTTATACATTATCTTTGTTATATCTTTGTTATCCATATTAATCTTTGATATGGTCGTCAAAGTGATCTGAGTTTATATCAATACATATACCGGGTGCGCCTGAAAAGTATATATACTATATATATATATATATATATATATATATATATATATATATATATATATATATATATATATATATATATATATATATATATATATATATATATATATATATATATATATATATGGAAAATATATATATATATATGTATGGAAAAATAGATTTGATCGTCTAATGTTTTTAGTTTCCTGTCCTGTCCGGTTAAAAGATGCCCAAATCGAATTTTAATCATATCTCAATTTTTTCAAATGGAACGAGGGTGGCTCATTAGCATATTCGGAAAAAGCATTTTTTACGAATAATTTGATACCACAAACTTGGTATTTAAACATTTTAAAACTTGGTAAACTTGATATATATATATATATATATATATATATATATATATATGTATAAATATATATATATATATATATATATATATATATATATGGAAAATACATATATATATATATGTATGGAAAAATAGATTTGATCGTCTAATGTTTTTAGTTTCCTGTCCTGTCCGGTTAAAAGATGCCCAAATCGAATTTTTAATCATATCTCAATTTTTTCAAATGGAACGAGGGTGGCTCATTAGCATATTCGGAAAAAGCATTTTTTTACGAATAATTTGATACCACAAACTTGGTATTTAAACATTTTAAAACTTGGTAAACTTGTTATTTAAAAAAAATAACAATTTCAAATAATCCATATGCGAAAATTTCAAAAGTTGACATATGATATGTCATTCTATGACGTCTTCAGAGAGCCATTGGGCGGATTTAGTAAACACACCGGTATCAACCGGTAAAGACCTACCGATAACTTTTTATTGAACGTTCGAAACAACAAAAAATGTAACAGATGACAATTATGACAAAAACTGCGCCGACCGGTATGTACATAAACCGGAAACAAAATACGGTAGGCTCTCAAGTGATCGGTGACCACAACCGGCGAGTTACCATTGGCATTCACTTTAATTTTCTACACCGGTGGACTAACAAAAGACCTACCGATAACTTTTCATTGAACGGAACTGAAAACAAAATACGGTAGGCTCGTAGGCTCTCAACTGATCGGTGACCACAACCTGTGAGTTACCATTGGCATTGGGCGCATTCAGTAAACATACCGGTTAGTCCACCGGTGCAGAAAATTAAATTGAATGCAATGGTAAATCACCGGTTGTGGTCACCGACCACTTGAGAGCCTACCGTATTTTGTTTCCGGTTTATTTACGTACCGGTAACTTGATCGTTCAATGAAAAGGTAGTAGTTATCGGTAGGTTTTTACCGGTTAATACCGGTGTGTTTACTGAATACGCCCATTTTCTATCGAATAAAATAAAAAATACCGAGGGTGCCATTCAAGAACAGTTAACCTAATTAGTTTACCGTTCTTGGGCGCCATTTACAAATCAAAAGTTGTAGTCATATTTCCGGTGAAACCGGAAGTGTCCGAAAACAATTGAATATGTCAATGAATCCTAATTTATGTCATATACTAACATACCAAATCTCGTTGATTTATCTGAAAAAAATAAAAAAGTTATAGGGGTTATAGTATAGTTATATTTTAAAATGCTTATATAATTTCTCATCATTAAAAGTAAATAACTCTTAACACAAGTGTTCTACTGTTGCAGGACCCTGTATGTACCGTTTAGGCGTGGTTGTCCCGTTTAGGCTGAAATCACCCGGTATCTCCGTTATTAGTGAAGATTGGACGATGAGGTTTTCACAAACCTGTCGTATTTTTTTTTGTCAAATGGAAGATGCTGTAAACTGTAACCATTTTTAAAACCCCATTCGTTTCTGAGCTACAGGGTCTTGTTGGAAATTTTGCAATTTGGGATTCCTCGCGTATCTCGCCGTTCTTGTGAAAGGTATCGAAATAGTGAAAAATGTTTCTGGTAGAACTTTTTCCGTAGCAAAAAATAAAATAAACAGACCAAAATATTTTCCGAGATATAAAAGCGAAACTTATATTTTCTCAAATAGAACACGCTGTATATTTTTATATTAGATGATCCAGCTTATTATAAGCTTCTCAAAAATATATAATACTCTCTAAAAAAGAAGAAAAAGATTAAACGGCTCAGCCCTCAACAACTCGTAACCGTATACACCAGTGTACACCAGTGCAGTCACGCACACTCACACAATCACACACCTACACTAGAGCACACTGATGTTACTGCCTTCAGGCTTCATCAGTACGGTAAGGAACCAGGAAGCGATGAAACCGATCCCAAAATACAAAAAACCAGGAAGCAAACGATGCAACGAGGCACCGTGTGCAACCCAGGAGATGAAAAAAAATTGTTGAAGAAACGAAAATAAACTAAAGGTTACGAGTTGTTGAGGGCTGAGCCTTTTTCTTCTTTTTTATACATTTCCCTCACTATTTCTTTCTTGTTCATATTGGTACCACGGCTAAGGGTACTGCGGCGGGTTGCTGTTGGCTACCTCCGTGGCTGTTCTGGACGAAGCCCGCAATCCTGGGCGACTCTGGTTCTTGGCTGCAAATTGGGGCTTTAGGCTCCCGTTTGCTCCTTTTATTTTCCATCATTTATTTTCGTTTCTTCATCAATTTTTTTTCATCTCCTGGGTTGCACACGGTGCCTCGTTGCATCGTTTGCTTCCTGGTTTTTTGTATTTTGGGATCGGTTTCATCGCTTCCTGGTTCTTTACCGTACTGATGAAGCCTGAAGGCAGTAACATCAGTATGCACTAGTGTAGGTGTGTGGTTGTGTGAGTGTGTGAGTGTGCGTGTCTGCACTGGTGTGCACTGGTGTATACGGTTACGAGTTGTTGAGGGCTGAGCCGTTTAATCTTTTTCTTCTTTTTTATGCATTTCCCTCACTATTTCTTTCTTGTTCATAATACTCTGTAATGTAAAAGTGTAAATAAATTTATTTTTATATGCCTAACATATATACCACGTTAACCAGTATAACACCTATACAGTTTTCCTGGTTGACGTAGATCCTGAAACAGTTTTAAATTAGCTGATGTTTTTGTTTCTTAAAATTCCATCAAATTGCATTATTCATGTTAATTAACCGCGAAAGTTCTAAAGCTCATTTTCCTAAGGGCAATAGAGTATAAAAACATTTTAACACGCGAACTACGTCTCTTTTTTATTGCATAGAGTAATAAAAAAACAATTCAGTATTTTCTATTAAAAATATAAAATTAGTACAACAATAAGGGGTACAAACTTAAAAAAATCAAGATGGCGGCGGTTTATGTCGACTGTCATATCATACAGTCTCAGAGCTTTGGCAAAAGCCAGTATCTGAGACGGCTCCAGAGAGGCCAGCGCTCCATCTCCGACATCAGCCGTATCAGTTGTACCTCCCTTGATATAATCGTACGTTTTCTTTAACACTGCAACTGTACAAAAAAAACACTTTAAATTAATAAAAAAAGAGTATTTTAGTACACCTAAACTCGAAAAGTGGAGATATACTAGGTATTATAAAATATTTTCAACTAAAAAATATCAGTAATTTTGTATTTTATAATTTCAGGGGTAGTGTCAATATTTATGTAAAGTATACTAGATTTAAATTAAATTTATTCTAAAAGGTATTGTGACTGTACAAAAAAATAACTTGTGTTGCCCTGAATTTTCTATTTTGATTGGTATTATTAATTTATTTTACGACAATTTTATATTATACCACATTTTATCTTATTATAAATTACTTTGGAAATGATTATTATAAATTACCTGGGAAACGCAACTGCCTCCGTTCCGTTACCTCTCGTGTGCGCCCCTGTAAAAACTACTTGGTGCCACCATATTCTACTATGGTATTTTTAAAATGGGATTTTATTCTTATTCATAAAAGGGCATTCCATTTAAAAATATACAGCTTTAGCTTGAAAAAATATTTGACTCACCCTGTATACAGGATGCGTCTCAAACGTGGCTCACTCCTATAACTTTTAAATCTTTTTCAGACTAAAAACGAGATTCGGTATGTTAGTATATGACATAAATTAGAATTGATGTCAATCAATTCTAATTTCGTCAATATTCACTCAATTTCGTCAATATTCGTCAGTTCATAATTTCGATAATATTCAAAATAGCATTCTCCGCATTTTTTTACTTTATTCGATAGAAAATGACACTTTGAATAGAAGGATGTATCAAATTTTGACATATTCAATAAAAAAAAGCATTTTAAATTTCAATTTAGAGTACCATGGTCATAAACGTAACGACAATTTGACTTGAAATATTAAAGGTGTGGTACCAAATTATTCGTAAAAAATGCTTTTTCCAAATATGCTAACGAGCCACCCTCTTTCCATTTGAAAAAATTGAGAGATGATTAAAAATACGATTTGGGCATCTTTTAGCCGACAATGACAAGACACGAAAAACACTAGACGATCAAATCTATTTCCCAAGGCTACCTTGATTAAAAAATAGTATTTTTAACACAGTTATGGCACCAAGGAGTATGGCACTCTAGATTGAAATATAAATAAGATTTTTTTAATCGAATATGTCAAAAGTTGACATATGATATGTCATTCTATTCAGAGTGTCATTTTCTATCTAATAAAGTAAAAAAAATCCGAGGGTGCCATTTAAAAATCAAAAGTCGTAGTCATTTCCGGTGAAACAGGAAGTGACCGAAAAGAATTGAATATGTTAATTAATTCTAATTTATGTCATATACTAACATAAAAAAATCTCGTTTTTTTTATCTGAAAAAATAAAAAGTTATAGGATTGAACCACTTTTGATAGACGTACCCGGTATAATGACAAAATATTTTTAAAATGTGTTTAAAAAAGTTA
The DNA here is from genome assembly GCF_002938485.1 of Sitophilus oryzae. Taxonomy (NCBI): domain Eukaryota; kingdom Metazoa; phylum Arthropoda; class Insecta; order Coleoptera; family Curculionidae; genus Sitophilus; species Sitophilus oryzae. The sequence goes on along the minus strand of NW_022146169.1, from coordinate 1,930,543 downwards.
TTATCCGCATATTTTATATAACAGCTACTGTAAAAATCCCAAACCCGAAACCTGATTAAGAGCTTTTTCGGAAAGCTGGGCCACCCTGTATATCGAAAAAAGATTATTCCAGATATATTTTTTGTTGCTCTGAGCTACTATACGTTATCTAAGGGCGAAAGTAGGGCTCGTGTGTTCCAGAATCGATGACGTACGACGTCAAAAACAGACCGTAGGGCCTGCTTAGCCAGCCGTTTAGTGCAAGACCGGCCGTTTCGGTAGAATGTTCAATCCTGGATAACAACTGTAAATTGTTTACGAAGCATTTAGCAAATCATGGTCATCAAATGAAAAGGTAATTGATGAGCTGTCTTAATTTGGTTGCTATTTATATAGTTTAACTCAATATTTTGTTTTTGGAATTTCATATAACTCACGTATTCTGATTATCTTTATATTACTATAAAACATTTCTTCTATGGAAAATTAATATTATGGTTAATTATATCTTAAGATTTCTATCTAAATTAAAAAAGAAACAAAATGTTTACAAAGCAAAAATTAAGCAAATTAATTTTATTAGTGTTTTTTAGCGGTTGTTTTGATTTGGAATTTTTCTTCTATTCATTTATTTTTTGTTTTAATCAGATTTATATTGAAGAGGAGATTTTATTTTAGTTCTTAAATCCATCCAATGGTACCGTATATTATTGTTAAATTGTGTTGCCAATTGCTTATTTTATTTTTTGTTAATTTTTCTTTACTTATTATATTTATATTATATGAGTTGTTAAAATATTCCTCATTTTTCCACACTTCTATTTATGATCAATGAAACCATAGTTGTTTATTAAATGTATATTTTGTTTTTTTTTGTTGCAGATTTATGTGAAACATGACGCACTTTTGGGGCCACTTCGGTGGAAGAAGACCACCCAAACAAAGAAACCTCCAAGATGGCCTTTTCCAAATAGCCTCCCAAACTTGTAGTCTCCTAGTACAAGTGAATAATACAAACAACATTAGCTATGGTGATAATTCAACAAACATTAATTTAAATAGGTAAGTATACATTTTTCATCAAAGAAAACTCAAATTATGAAATACAATAATTTAGGATTGTAAAAAGTTATATGTTAAAAACTGTATAACAATACTTGTAGTCACACAGCGCTTTCATGTATTAAAGATATAATACGCTTAAAAACAGAACAGAGTAGTTATAAAATAAAAAATAAAATATATAAAATCAAAATCACTTATAGGAATAATTAGTTGTTAAATAAAGAGTTGCCAACCAATCAAAATACTTGTAGACCTTTTGTATTTTATAAGATAAAATAAATAAAAAACGCATCAAGTGTTAATAAATGTTTGAGTCAGATACAATAAAATAATGTTATTATAAAAAATACTTTGTGAAAGAAAACAATATTTTGATGAGATTTTATTCATTAATTTATGTATAATGAACTGGTACACATACCACCGAATGAGACCTACGGGGGGTGAATACAGAGTGTGTCTTAAATAACTGCAAATATTTTTAGGGCTGGTAGATCTCGATAAAAGATACTTTACTGATTTTCGAATAAGACCAAAATAACCGAGATATTTTACTTTGAAAATTTCCAAAAAAAATGATTTTTTGCTTAAATTTTGAGAACCTCTGAATCTTTTCCTCTGAGTTTTCTTTCTTGGAAATTGAATCTACTACCTATGTTGCCATATTATCAAGGTATTATGTGTTTTAAATAAAACTTCATAGACGTGTTTCTGGGGTCGAAATGTACTATATATTTGTACCTATTTAAGACTCACTCTGTATATCCGATTTCTACATATATCTTTAAAAATCAGTTCGAGCAGAATTCCTAATAACAAACCAAACCAGTTATAACCAAAGTTAATTAGTATTTATTTCTGTATTTAGATTTTTCCAAACATATTCATAATTAACTAATATACGATTCGCAGTTTATAACGTATTACGGATCAGTGAGAGTAATATTACGAATAAAAAAGAATAAATAAATATTTTACATTTGAGCCAAACCAAAGCAGCTATAAATAAAATAAAGTATTATTTCCCTATTTAGATTTCTCCAAACTTACATATTTTTTCATAATTACCTGATATATGATACGCAGTTTGATATAATTGATTAGTTACTTGTCTCTTTTATACCGAGTGTTTTCTAACTAAGATAAAACATTTTAAGTGGTTGGTTTTCTAAATGTTTTTACAAATACCTACAGAGTATATATATATATATATATATATATATATATATATATATATATATATATATATATATATATATAATATATATATATATCTTCAGTGTTTTGAAAAGAATGTTTTGAAAGAATCAATTTTTTTAACATATGCGTTTAATAGTAGAGAATTTTATAGACAGAGTGGCTTAAATATATTTTTACACTAAAATTGTATCTATAAAACAGCTGAGTATTTCGTTAAAGAAATTCAAAAATAAAAGTAGTTTATTTTTGTTAAATGGCCATTAGGGTTTTAATCCAAACAACCTTATAAATACATTTCTCGAACCAGTGAACTATATTTAACGTTTCTGAGAGAATATACCCCCTTCCGATACTTCTACAATTGATATACAGATTACTGAGATTACAGATAATAGTTTAGAAATGTTGTGTAGTAGAGAGTATATATAATGACAGCATGGTATTTTTGGAATGTAAATTATATTACAAATCTATTGATCCTCCTAAAAAACAGTACTCAAATAAAAAAAAAACGTTATTATAAAATTTATTTGAATCATCCTATACATCCATGAAATTATTTTTATAATTGCAATGAGTGCTTTTCAGAACAGTGGATCACCCTGTAGTTTCTTGTGAATTATATAACTCATAAATATTTATTTAATATTGACTAAAAAATACATAAAATAACATATTTTCGGGTTATTTTTTATTACTTGACTTTATTATTTGTAGTATGTCTTCTAATGTTCCCACTCCACAAGCATCTCATTCTGGTTTCGTTTCGAAGAGCAGGACTACAACAGTATCAGGTCCCAAAACCCAAGCAGATAAGGAACAGCTCATAGTTTTGATACCACCCACTCCAGAAAATCCTCCAAATCATAAATTCTTCAGGCCAGGATTGTTAGGAAGGCCCAGGTTGTCGGTAAGTAAAAAGACACACTGGTCCACAAACAAAAGACTACTCTAATAGTTCGATTCCTATTTTCCTGCACTGTCAGTTTTTTTACATCATCTAGGGACCGAGTTGAAGTTGGCGCTAAAGATTTTAGACAGTGACAGTTATTTTTGCGTTTGACGGACGAGCGCACAGTGCGGTGGAAGATAAATTTAGCGGGACAAAACCGTTTGGTTAGAAATAAGCCAAAAAATGTGTACTGATAAGAATTAACAGTAGACATTCCAACTGATATAAAAATGCATGAATATTCTTTGTATTTCGGTACATTTTTATCAACCAAATTTAGTCGTTTTCTGCTCAGCAAGGCAGAGATCATACGAAAACAAAATATTTACAAGTGCTTATACATTTTATTCCAAAGCCAAATTATGTTGAAGATTGCCAAAGGTATGTACTTTTCTACTGTACGTATATTATTTGTTAAAATCCTTCGTGCCTTTGTTCTGCAGATATCAAACTTTCACTTTTTTTCAAATATCGATATATTGAATGATGTAGATCTTTTGAGTTACCAATAGTTTTTTTTTACCAAATACAGGTAGTCACAGTCACAGAAAGTTCAAGCTTACCAGGTGAATGCCCAAAAGTTTCATTTCAATCGGATAGTATAAAAACAAAACAAAGACTCGTTAAAGGGTTAATTGAAGAGCATTCAAAAGAATAATTGGGTTTTGCAAGTATTATGAGCTTTAGGGCTAGTGGGAGTAAGGATGCTGCTGTAATTGAAACCTTAACTCCATCGAAAAATCAACAGAAATATTAAATAAATAAATAAATACCTCTACGTCAAAAGCCAAAAGCAATTATTAAATAACATGTTGAAAAAGATAATATCTACAGAAAAATTATACAATATATAATATCAAATGATAAAAAATCTACAAATATTTATCAGTGTGCGTAACAGGGTGCGTCTCAAAAGTGGCCCACCCCTATAACTTTTTTATTTTTTCAGATAAAGAAACGAAATTTGGTATGTCAGTATTTGACATAAATTAGGATTGACTGACGCATTCAATTGTTTTTGGTCACTTTCTGTTTCACCGGAAATGACTACAACTTTTGATTTTTAAATAGCACATTCGGTATTTTCTTACTTTATTCGATAGAAAATTTCATTCTGAATAGAATGACATATCATATGTCAACTTTTGACATTTTTGCTTTAAAAAAAATAGTATTTTAAATATCAATATAGAGTGCCACGGCTGTGTTAAAAACACTAATTTTCAATCAAGGTGCCTTGGGAAATATATTTGATCGTCTAATGTTTTTCGTGTCTTGTCCTGGCCGGTTAAAAAATGCCCAAATCATATTTTTAATCATATCTCAGTTTTTTCAAATGGAACGAGGGTGGTTCATTAGCATATTTGGAAAAAGCATTTTTTATGAATAATTTGATACCACACACTTGGTATTTCGAGTGAAATTGTCGTTATGAACCGCATGTTATAATTTCATATAAACCATATGTCAAAAGTTGACATATGATATGTTATTCTATGCGGAGTGTTATTTTCTATCGAATTAAGTAAAAAAATACGGAGGGTGCTATTTAAAAATCAAAAGTTGTAGTCATTTCCGGTGAAACAGGAAGTGACCAAAAATAGTTGAATACGTCAATCAACCCTAATTTATGTCATATACTAACATACCAAATCTTGTTTTTTCATCTGAAAAAATAAAAAAGTTATAGGGGGTGAGCCATTTTTGAGACGCACCCGGTATAGAGAAAAATTTTCGTAATCTAATAAATTAAATATTATAATCAAGAATCAACATAAAATCATTGCATTATACAACAATCCTATCCGATCTTCGTTATTAAACTTTATTTTATATATTTATATTGTTAAACTTTATGTTATATATTTTTTATAGATTTTAATTTTTTTTCCTCCGCTAAAAATCGGCTTTTCGTTTAAGAATTATTATTTTTTCATGTCTTAAAACTTAAACTTAAGAATTAGAAAAAATCGTCATTAATTAATTTTTAATTTTACTATAAAAATAAAATTGAAAAAGCAGGGTTTTTTGAAAATCTCGAAAACCGTCTCGAAAGCCGCGGGGGCATATTTCCTATATTAATCCGAATATACCCTTTACTAACATATATTTTTCAAATACACGCAAATGTTTTAGACGTTTTAAACCGATGTCAGACACGTGTGTTTTATCCTGATGCGTGTGTCGATAATATTTTATGTGCCCAGTGTGTTCATAAAATGAATTGTAATTAACGTCATCATATTAGCCTAATGTGTTTTTTTGCAAGTATTTTTATCGGCTAGCTTAAAAATAGAACACATTATTAATAGCCGCTATTCAAGTACTATTTTCAATATTGTTTTGATGAAAGTAGGTGTTAGTCATCCACACAGAACAAAAGAGTGTTTGCATAAAACCCTTGTTTATAATGCAAGGATAAAACGTATTTTAGAATTAATAGTTTTACGATGTAGTTTGACCTCTTGACGCAAGTTTCTTCGACAAAACATTTCGCAAAAGTAGGTCAAGCGTAGGTCAAATGCAAAGCACGATCCTAAAGATAAAAGTAATAGAACTGCGATAAAAAAATAAAATAAAAGGACTTTTTAAAATAAAATATTTGTTTTGCATTTAGTTCATCCGTTAGTCAAAAAGAGCTAGATTATATCTACTTTAATTTCTAGTTACTTATTTTTCGTAATAATTTCAAGCTGATATAATAATATCATGCTTAATAGGCTTGTATAATTGTAACGATCACTTAAAATTAGTAAATATTTTTCTGCATAATTTATTGAAGTATGGTACACAATGTTTTGCAACAAAAAGATGAAACAAATTGGGCTGATAATACTAGAGGTGTTGAAAAAGTAACTATTCGTTACTTGAGTACTCATCGTTACTTATCGATACCCGAAGTAACTAGTAACGAATTTAAAACCATACAATAATTACTTTGATTACTATAACTAAACACACCGGAAAAGTCTAGGGATATTACAATTTTATCCAGCCATCATCAGTAATTTTATTATTTGCATTTCTGATATAATAAAATTAAAATAAACAAATAGTTTACAGGACCTATTGGAAATAAAAATGCGAAATTTACCGAATTTTTCAAATTTACCTCTCGATCTCTTCTTGACGTACAGCCTGCCACGCTGCATTCACGGCCCGAACCAGATCCCTACGAGTTTCACGAGGCATATCCATTCTCAAAATTCTTCTTTGGACCGCGTCCCATACGTGCTCGATGGGGTTGAGGTCAGGAGATTGTGCCGGCTAGGGTAAGATGTTTAAATGATGAGCATTAATAAACTCACTTACCACTCGGGCTGTATGAGGCCGTGCATTGTCATGCATGAGAATGAAGTTTCTCCCAAAATCATTGGCATATGGTAACACGACAAGCTCAAGAATTAAATCACGATATCTGTGATTCCTGTTAGAAATCTTTCAAGAAAAACGAGATCGGTTTTTCGGCCTAACTGGACTCCTCCCCAAACCATAACTGTTCTACCTTGATAAGGGTGCACTTCCTGAACATGATCCAACCGAATAAAAATTCCCGGTTCTCTCCATACCCTAAGCCTTCTCGAATCCGGATGAATTCCAAAGCGTGACTCATCCGTGAAGAGAACATTGGCCCATTGTTCATTCGACCACTGAACATGATCTTGAGCCCACAAATACCGTACCTCTCGATTTCCTCTCGTTAAGGGTTGAGCTCTCCAGGGGCGTCTGCTTCTTAAGTTGACCTCTCTTAATCTATTGCGAACAGTGTCAGGACTAATGGTTACATCTATGGGTTACATTATGTGTTTCCTGGAGAACTAAACTAAGCTCTGGTACTGTAAGAGTCGGTCGGCCTCGAGCATTTAATTGTAAAAAATGATCTTGCTGAGGGGTAGTAATGCGATGTCGCCCTGTGTGCCTTTCAGCAACATCACCACTTTCACGGTAGCGTGCATTTAATCGCGATATTACACTTTGCGTTGTATTTAATGCTCTAGCTACGTTGATTTGGCGCATTCCAGCTTCGAGCATACCCATGGCCCTTAGCATTTCGTCTCTGTTAAACTATCTACGCTCCATAATGTCGTTTAATAAGAGTTATAGAGTAAACAGAGTTATTTGAATGAATTTTGGCCAGTTATCATAAAAACATAGCCAGTACAGGTTAAAATCGAACAATTGATGCTAGGTGCTTTTTATACATTTGACAAAAAATGCACAAACACTTCTGCAAATATCCCAAATTTAGAAATAACTAGTGTGACTACTTCGTTTCAATCGAAGTAGAAAAAATCGGCCTACAAATATGTGGTTGTTTATTCAAAACATTTATTTTTAACTTTCATAAAATGATATCCCTAGATTTTTCTGGTGTGTGTACTTAGTAGTATTAATCATTTAGTAGTAATACTTAGTAGTATTTATGGGAACTTAAAACAACTTTCGTTGCACGTCATCAATGACACCATGCGTCGTCTTATGGAGTTTGCTGGTGGTCGTATTATAATGTAATCAAATGCGAATTCTATAAACACATATAAGGTGGCAAAGGGATGATAAGGGGGTGAAATAAGGGATGGAAGGCTGCAATATTTGTTAAAATATGTTCTACGAGTATGAAATTTTGCACGGAGGTTTCTTGGGTGACGTAAATGAGCACTAAAGGGCGATTTCTGAAAATTCGCCTTCTAAGGGGGTGAAATGAGGGGTAGATCTATGCAAAAAAATAAAATTCTAGCAGTATAAAATTTTGCACAGCCCTTATGTGACGTAATCGAACAGTTAGAAGCTATTTTCGGAAATTTACCTCCTGAGGGGATGAAAATGGGAGTAAAATTTTTTGTATAATTTTCTTTAAAATTAGTCCTAGAAGTTTGAAATTTTGTACAGAGGTTCCTGTAGAGAGTGACAAAAGTAAGTACTTAGAAGCGACTTTTTGAAAATCCATCTTCTATAGAAGGGGGTGAAACTGGTGGTGAAATTCTGTATATATTTTTTTTAAAATTAGTCCTAGGGGTATGATATTTTGCATAGAGGTTACTTAAGTGGCGAAAGCGAGTATATACTTAGAAACGATTTTGTGAAATTCGTCCCCTAAGAGTGTGAAATTAGGGGTGAAATTTAAACGATTTTGTGAAATTCATCCCCTAAGAGTATGAAATTAGGGGTGAAATTTTGTACAAGTGAACTTTTGAATATTTGTTCAAAAATTGTAACGGTTCTAGAAGTATTAAATTTACACACAGAGGTCCATTAAATGAAAAACGTGAGTACTTTTTTTAAAACGTGAATCAATTTTTCACGTTTCTTAAAACGTGAATCTATATCTAGTACGTGACATTAGTCTATGATCTATATCCCTTACGCAGGTGAAATTAGACACAAAAGTTGACAGCAGTTGACAAAATTGACAGCAGTACCAAAATCAGTACAAAGCATCAAAGTAACGAATATTTGAAATGATTACTTAGAGTGGCTGCAACGACGTCCCGTAATCCTGCGGTTAAAACATAACAATTGGTTTTTATATATAAAAACCAGCTGTTATGATTTAACAGCAGGATTACGGGACGTCGCACAGTGGTTTCGGCAATGGAAAAAAAAACAAAAAAGAGGGTGTTAAATCGGGTTTAAATTGTCCCATCTTACATCGAGTTAGTTCAAAGACAATATAATAATATTACTTTTTTAATTTAATTACTAGTTTTGAATTTATAACACCTCCTTTTTCACAATTTTCTTAATATACGAAACGCGCAAAAATAAAGCGAAAACAAGTAATATTTTGCAGCCCTTCTTTTAATTTCTAAAAATCGGTATTACCCAGGAACTGTTCCGTTTATCCATGGGCATTAAAAATAAAAATCATTTTGCCAAAATATACCGTGCCTTTGATGCAGTTTAGTTTGAATCTATTTCTAATAAAATTACTTTACTTCTTACTTTAATCAGACTAGAAAAAAAAGCTTTACCGAGCTTTGGTCTCGGATTAATTTGACTTAAAAAGCAACTGTTAAAGTAGTGATTCTATAAATTTTATCGCCACATTCGGCCACGTTTGTTGAAAATTTAAAAGAAAAGATAAACAGTGTGGAAAAAAATGAAAACTACATTCTTCATTTTTGCGGATGCTGAAAACCGGTTTTAGATAAATTTTGATATGGAACTTTATCAGTATTGTTGTTGGATTTGTCTTATTAGCTGGATAATAAACATGTCGCAATTTGTAATACCATACAGTGTTGTGTGCGAGTTACTCTTTAACCGCGAGTACCCTTTAGAGCAAGGTTTAAGGGAACAGTATCTAGAATTACAAGGAGAGCGGTAGTTGCTGGTAACTGGAGCCATAAAAAAAAGATTTCAACCCAACTTTACCAAAAAATTGAGAGAAGTGCATCATGTGAAACAAAATTTCTTTCGAAAGTATAGTGAGTGGTTGCAGGGCGAGTTTTTGGTTAATTTTCCTGAATCTGATCATGAATCCGAAAACGAGTCATCCCTTAAGTCTGTCGGAGGTCGCCCAGAGAAACCTTTTGAAGATTTGTGTAAAAGAAGTAAGCAAAATGAAATAAAAAAACTTCGAGAGGATTTTTCGGTTGAATTGATAATCGCAGCAGCAGAACAAAGAAAAAAAAGCTGATCCATGAAGTATATTGACTCTAAAAAAGCCTTGGGTTTAATTCTTGACGCATCTTTAACAAAATATCAATATGAAATATTAAGAAAATATGTTAAGAAAGTAGGCTGTAATATTTTCCCGCCCTATTTGCAAGTACTTGATTCAAAAAAACAGTGTTACCCTAATGCGGTGGAAATAACAGAAAGTTGTGGTAAAGTCACTTTGCAAGGCTTATTAAATCATACTGTGGCGAGAATTCTACAAGGAAAAACGGAGAAGAAAAAATTTTTGAAGGAATTTTGAATATGCCAGTTAAATTCTAAAACATTTTTTTTCAATTATTGGTCAGGACTCATAATACAAGGTAAATCAAAAATGCGCGCATTTTTAACAAAATTTTAAGTGAGACTCATTTTGTGGAGGGATGGAGGAGATCCATTTTTTGTGGGTAGTTTGAAGGAGGTGTTTTATACCTCGGGACGTTTATGAGTTTTTTGGCTATCGCTCTCCATTGCGATGTTTTCGATATTCTTATGATTGTCGGTAGAGTTTTAATACTAATAATTTTATCTCATTGTGAAATGAAGATATCACATTAAGCATTATGCATTTTAATGTATAATTAAATAAAACAAACAAATAAATTTATAAAACTAAAAAGTGTTACAGTTTGCGTTAAAAATTTATCTAGCTGGTATATTTAAATTATATGAGCAGGTTTTATTATGTATCTTGACATAACAAAAGAAGCATTTAACACTTTTTCATTAACGATACAGTATAATCACTTAGTATAATCATTAGTTAATACGCATAATGCTCAAAAATACAATATATTAATTTTACAATGAGATAAATTTATTAGAATTAAAACCTTACCGAAAATCATAAAAAAAGGAAAACATCGCAATGGAGAGCGATACCCCAAAAAAACTCAAAAACGTCCCGAGGTATAAAACAGCTGTTTTAAACTACCCACAAATAATGGAAATCCTCCATCCTCCCACAAAATGGAGGTCACTTAAAATTTTGGAAAGAATGCACGCATTTTTGTTTTACCCTGTATTATGGGTATTGACCAAGAATTAAATAAACTGCAAAGAACGGTTCTAGAGTCGATAAAAAGCATTTCAGAATCTGGCTAGCAATTCAAAATGCCTTCAATAGTTTAGAAAATACAAGAAGTTCAACTTGATGCAAAAATTTTCACTTTACGTTTCAATTGGTGCTCAGTTTACTTTTAAATAAATTTATCAAACCATGTTATTTGATGTATTTTATTAAGCTGAATCGAATAAAATCCGTCCCAATGCGATTGGATTAACGGTTTAGGAAATATAGGGTTTTTTCGTTATATTATCAGTTTCACGCCACTGTGCGTCGTTGCAGCCACCCTTAGTAGTCGAGTTACGATTAGTTAAAAGCAACGAAAATCAACATCACTAGCTAATACCCAATACGTAATGCCCCGGATTGTCTTTACAAGAGGAAAAACTTTTTTATTATTGACATTGTGGGAAAAATGCATTTTCATACTTTTTTTTGCTTGTTCTATAATTGTTTAATGCCGTTTATACTTTTCCAAATTTCCATACAGTTTTAGAGAAAAATAAAAAAAAAACAATTTCCCAGCCCTCTTTGACGCCGTTTTATTTCGATCATACGGTATAATCCATGTATAATCTAAGACTTAAATATAGTCGAACTATTGTTACTCAACCAACGCATTAAATTTCTCTCCTGATGCGAACTGAAATTATGTTTCCTATTAATTATTGAAAGTGGAACTTGGCTGATAAACGTTGTGTGCACCACAGACGGGGTAAAAGATAATAAACCCTTTGAAATGTCAGAGGATATGACGCACTATCCATGATTCTCCCCACGTTACTGTTCCCTCGGGCGTTAGTTTTACTATTTTGTTGGGTAATAAAATTTCATGATGTCTCATAATTAATAATAAAGTACTGAGTAGATTTATCAGTTGGATCTGTCTGGGCAAATATATGATATATAACCATGCGATCGAAGAAGAAAACGGCGTCACAGTAGACCTTGAAAGACAGTGATATATTCTGACACCTATATCAGTCATTTATTAAACTTTTTTTTAAACGTCACAAAAGTATTAATTTTTGCGACGAGATTAACAATATAAAAGAGTCATTTTAACGCCTAGGCATAAAAGTGAACCTCTTTGACTAGTAAGTATAAAAGTACGTTTTCAATATAACGTTTTCGAGAAAGTATTTTAAGACGTCTAGCTCTTTGATATATTTTTTACTATGCCCTCTGGAACAGCATGCGGCCCGTCTTGCGTTCACTACTGCGCATCGGAAGAAGATCCTATATTTTTTATTACTTTATGGTGGGTTCATACAGCCAAATAAAATAAAATAAGAATAAAATAAAATAAGAAATAAGGAATTCTTATTTGTGTGCGTTCATACAGTCAAATAAAATAAAATAAGAAATATATATTTGCTCATGCGCAGTACGATGAGGCTGGATAAAAGTTAACTTTTACGATTGTTTATAGTAATTTTACTATTTATAGTATATTTATTTATTCGTTGCCTACTATATTATACATTTTACTTATGTGAAATTATAAAATAAATTAAATCCAAACTGAAAATATTTGTAGGTTAGAATTAAGCGTGCGCAAAGCCGTTTTCACATAAAATAAAACAAGAAGTTAAAAGATAAAGACTTCTTATTTTATTTGTTATTTTATTTGGCTGTATGAACGCATGTACGGTATCCCATATAACCAACTTTCTTATTTTATTTTATTTTATTTGGCTGTATGAACCCACCATTAGTCCTATAAATTCTAGTATTGAATATAAACCGAACATGTCTCCATAGCGCAGTGCGTAGAGTTTCCGACCACAAACCGATGATTCAGAGTTCGAATCTGGGTCAGGTCAAAGACTTTTTTATTTTATTTTCGTTTACATTCTGATAGTAATAAAGTATTAAATAATTCTGGTAATTAAATAAAAACAAATATTTAATACTTTACTATCAGAATATAAACGGAAATAAAATAAAAAAGCCTTTGCCTCGACCCGGATTCGAACTCTGGATCATCGGTTCGTGGTCGGAAACTCTACGCACTGCGCTATGGAGACATGTTCGATTTATATTATTATATATATATTAGAATTTAAAGGACTAATAAAATATAGGATCTTTTCTTTCAATGCGCAGTAGGGAACGCAACGTTTACCGGCAGCCAGACAGGCCGCATTCTGTTCTAGAGAGCATAGTAAAAGATATATCAAAGAGCCAGTCGTCTTAAAATACTTGTTTAAAAATTATTTTGAGAAAATATACGAGTGTTTTTACTGTTTACTGCTTGAAATTCTTGCTGTGTGTAAGTTTTCAAGTTAATTTTTATTTTTGATATACGGTATGTCCCCGGATCAGGGCCGTATCTAGACCAACATTTCGGGGGGGGTTTGGCTTGGGGGGTGTACAAAAGCTGCTAGGAAAAAAGCACAATAAAAAAATCGATTTGGGCTACACTCAAATCTTAATTGAAAATAAATTTTAAAAAAGTAACATGTAAAAATTATTAATCTTAAAGGATAAACTGGTTATTTCCCTGGAAAAACGATTGACTACCTCTTTGATATCGATATTTATTTCTCTATGTACGTTTAATATAGGAAGTCCTGTCAATCGCTCCTGACCTGTAGAGTTACGTAGGAAGTCCTTCAATCGTCTTATGCTGCAACCGCACATGCGGCATTTAGCGAACTCCGAGCGTTCGTCAACTACCGAACGCTAGTGATCGGACTTCGCCTTTCCATCCACACATGCGGGTTCTGATAGCAACAACATAGTCAACTTGTCGCCGAACTCCGACTTCTTCATCCACACACATAGGAAATCGGCGAAGCCCCGATCGGAGATCGCCGAATACCGCATGTACGGTTGCGACATTAAGGGTTAAAAAAAATTTCTGGTGTAGCTGTTGACGCTGGTAGAGTTGCTAGGATCATTAATAAAATGTGTATATTTGGAAATATCGAATATATCGAAATATCGATATATTCGATGGCGTTTTTAGGTCGGTCGACTGGAGGTGGCTTTATCCTGACGAAAGTTCAAACTGTCGAAACTTTCGTGTAGTATCGGGGGCGGTCGTGCGGAGCCGACTGTAAACCGCCTAAGCTCCTCCTCCTTTCTTCGTTTAGGATATGTCTAGGCCGAAACAGAATAAAAACGTGTTCTTCTTTAAAATTTTTGGGCAAATAGACAAAAATTTGACGTTTATCCCTAGATCATATATATAGAAATACATTTTTAAGATATTTGTATATAAATTATATATGATCTAGAGATTTATCATGTGACGAGCAGATTTTATTCAAATATTATAGCTATTTATGTAACTAGTACCTAAAATGATGTTTTTTAGGACGAATCATTACTGTTTGCGGACGAGGCGTTAGCCGAGTCCGAAATAGTAGATGAGTCCTAAAAAACATAATTTAGGTACGTGTTACATACACTATTTTTTGTCATACGCTTTTTACAGTTTTTTAGAACGCATATTTGCAAATTTTCCATATTTGAAATTATAATGTTTGAAAAAGTTGGCTTATAAATTCATATCTTAGTAACGAGTTTGTTTATTTCATCGCATTTTGACATGTCATTCGAAATTTGTCACAAAATCACACAAATTCATCAACAATTTTAAAATGTTCCAAAATCCCGAACATATTGCTAATAAGGCCAAAGAAATCGTGTTGGATTTACTTCCTGTGAAGTCTCGTGCCATTTACCAGAAAGAATATGATGTTTTTAATGAATGGAAAGACAAAAATGGCGTATTCGTTGTAAATGAAGATGTATTGCTAAATTATTGCCACGAGGCGTTAGTACCGAGTCCGAAATACTTTGAAACAAATAACTTAATTCTTACGTGTTACATACACTATTTTTGTCATACGCTTTTTACAGTTTTTTAGAACGCATATTTGCAAATTTTCCATATTTGAAATTTATTTAATAATTTAATTATAATATATGTATAATTTTATGTGATTTTGTGACAAATTTCGAATGACAAAATAAAACAACCAAATAACGAATTTAGACATTTTAGTCCATAAAGGTTGCCATGACGACCTTTACGGCCTAGGCCGAAAAAGAAACATTTTACGGACTCATTTCAGTCCGTAAAATAGCTGTTTTGGGAGCGGCAGGCCGTAAAGGTCGTCATGGCAACCTGTAACTAATTACCTGTCTAAATTGTTAGGACGAATCATTACTGTTTGCGGACGACAAATTTCGAGTGACATGTCAAAATGCGATGAAAAAACATAACTCGTTACTGTGTTATATGATATTTATAAGCCAACTTTTTTCAAACATTGCAAATTTCAAATTTGAAAATTTGCATAATGTTCTAAAAAAACTTAAAAAGCGTATGACAAAAATAGTGTATGTATCTTAGTAACGAGTTTGTTTAGGACTCATCGCATTTTGACATGTCATTCTAACGCCTCGTCCGCAAACAGTAATGATTCATCTTTTGGTACTAGTATGACATAAATAGCTATTTTGTCATACGTCCCCAAAAACA
Organism: Sitophilus oryzae; assembly: GCF_002938485.1. Lineage (NCBI taxonomy): Eukaryota > Metazoa > Arthropoda > Insecta > Coleoptera > Curculionidae > Sitophilus > Sitophilus oryzae. The sequence goes on along the minus strand of NW_022146169.1, from coordinate 1,915,123 downwards.
GCTATTTTACGGACTCATTTCAGTCCGTAAAATGTTTCTTTTTCATTTTAGGCCGTAAAGGTCGTCATGGCAACCTTTATGGACTAAAATGTCTAAATTGTTGATGAATTTGTGTGATTTTGTGACAAATTTCGAATGACATGTCAAAATGCGATGAAATAAACAAACTCGTTACTAAGATATGAATTTATAAGCCAACTTTTTCAAACATTATAATTTCAAATATGGAAAATTTGCAAATATGCGTTCTAAAAAACTGTAAAAAGCGTATGACAAAAAATAGTGTATGTAACACGTACCTAAATTATGTTTTTTAGGACTCATCTACTATTTCGGACTCGGCTAACGCCTCGTCCGCAAACAGTAATGATTCGTCCTAAAAAACATCATTTTAGGTACTAGTTACATAAATAGCTATTTTAATAGCATTATGTAATAGTTAATGTTAATATCTTTTATGGGTAATTACCCTTTTATGTAAATATTTTTTAACAATGAATGATTTTGAATGTAACATTGATTTTTGATTTAGTGCTGGTTGATTTATGATGTTTTCATAATGTTTTCCGTCAAAAGAAATTTATATTTATGAATTAGTTTTCAGCGGAGGGCTTTAGTAAAAAATTCGAACCTTGGTAACCGTTTTCTTTTTGCCAAAAAGGTAGATATTTTCTTATGTTAGAAGTTATAACTTAATTGGGCATTGGGCATCAACATAAACATGTGAATATCTTGACTTGGTGTTTGTTGTCTACTTTAAGTGGTACTGAATTTATTAAAATAAACGTTGTTTTCTACATTTCTGTTTTATTTCAATAACAAAATACTGCTCCTACACCAGTGTAATAACAAAGACATCTAAATTTTAGCCGAACACACGCTGACCATTTTATAATCTGATTTGGTCGATTTATGATAGAATTGCAGGAATTGTATCACCTTCAACGAAATCAGCTAAGAAGTATTTAAAATATTAAGACAAAACCTTAGAGGGAAAAAATAAAAGGCAAAACCGATTTTTAAAAGAATTTAATATATTCCAAAAAAAATATTTTAACGCCACATGATGTAACACAAAAAGTAGGTAAACATCAGTTATAAAAAAAACATTAGAAATTTATACAGTATCCTTTAAGCTAGGCTCACGTTTTTCTGCAGAAATAAGTATTTCAATTCAACACATTGACTATCACAATAACTACACTAACTATATCAACTGGTTAAGCTCCGCATTATGAATATTCTTCACCCGGTCCTATTTTCAAAGTGAAGTAATGTAATTTTGATCCTGATTTATAAACAATATTATTTGAATGAAACTTTTGCTTTTAATTTTCCTGCCATGCTGGTAATTGCTTTGGATTTGTATTAACATTTTCAGGGTTAGAGTTCAGTATAGTTTGATGTTGAATTCCTTTCTAACACAATCTCACAGCTTCAGGCTTCAGGTTTACATACTATTCATACGCTGTAGATTTTTGACCTAAAAGAATCACTAAATATAGAAAAACTATGGGGAAAAGTGTTTATCATAAGCCTTACTTTTTGTTTTGATAAGGATATGGCCTGCAACTTTAGGCTTCCATAATCACTGACAAAATCTTGCTTTAAAATATTTGAACACACGCCTCCTATTTCCTTTTAATTTCTGGAAATTTGTAACAATTCATGGTGAACACTACTAATAATTTCCGTGTTTCTTATATCTTTGAAAACTCCACTGGGCAGTCTGGGCTAGCATTTAAAATAAATATCAAAACTAAGGGCTTCTATTTTCTATGTTATTCACGAGTTAAATTTTTGGTTTGTACCGATTCCGCATTTCTAGGCTTTCAGGTTCTGATTTTGCAAGATAACTTTACATTTTAAAATATTTTAAGTGTATATTTCCACCAAAAACAAATTGCGTTGACTTTTATTTACAATTTAAAATACAAATAGCGAGGGGAGGAGCCGAGATTCGATAACTTCCAATCGGGACCATTCGGTCTACCGTTCGCTTGCGTTCGGGTTTTCGATAACTTGGGCTTTCGAGAGTTTATGGTTCTCCCGGTCGACTGCAGGTAGCTGCTTCCATTTTTGCCGCCACAAGTCTAGTTCTGCCGCTAAAGTGTCATAGTCCAAAATTTTTTTATCTAATAGCAGAACAATAACAAACGTTAATCACGCAATGACCAGCAAAACACACAACATTCAAAATCTTGCCCTTGTCAAACTTTTGCTGTTTTAAGCACTTGAATGTTGAAAGTCGAAAATTTAAAATGACATTTGCTTTCAAAGTGGAAAAGTGAGGTTAGGATGTATAATGTATATTCATCAATGACTACAGAATACAAGGACAAATAGCACCCGAAACCAAACTGTGACCATTCTTCCAAACAGTGTCGTGGCACATATTTTACTTAACATTGCCGCTTGAATGGATATTTATATTTTTGATATTATATGTTTTCACTACGCCTATGGTGTATCGGGTGGTATGATACTAATTAATTACGAAAAAAAAAACGTATTAAAATGTTAACAAAAGGTACATAACTAGTATCGACGTATAGTACATATCAAGTACAATAATATCAGAAAAATAATTATCGAATTCAATTAAAAAAAACGCTAAAAAGGTGTAGAGGACTGTTTATTTCCCTATAAAACGTAACTTCTGGCTCTTTCTTATCATTGCGTCTTTTACACTTGACAGCTGAACAAATTACCATTGTAATAAAGTTTATACAAAGTTCACTACACACAACCAACTATTAAAAATCGCTAAAATTGTCGCTGATGATTCCTTCGTTATGTCTAAAAAGTTGGCGTCTAAGGTCAGAAATTCTGCTGCAGCCCGTATATGGGCGTTACATCTCCTTGTATTCTTTAGTCATAGTCTTGTATTTATTATTGTTACATCTCCTTGTATTCTTTAGTCATCATCCATCTTCTTCTTCTTTTTTGTTTCGTTCTTACTTACTCAATGATCATTACTTTTTAAAAAATTTCGGCCATAATTTCGGGGGGGGGTTTGAACCCCCAAAACACCCCCCCAGATACGGCCCTGCCCCGGATAGTATTTACAAGAGGAAAAACTTTTCTATTATTGACATTTTGAGAAAAATGCATTCTTCATAAACATTTTTGCTTGTTCTAAAATTGTATTTAGAAGAGGAAATATATTTTTTCTTCATAAAAAAATTACTCCTTCTAAAATGGTTAATGCCTTAAGAAATGTCACAATAATGCAAAATAATATATCAGTTTTAATAAATTTAGTTACTTAAAAAATCGTCGATAAATTCAGCAGTTTTAAGTTTTGAAAGTTGTAAATGTATTTTTACGTCACGAAAGTATTCATTTTTGCGACGTGATTTACAATATAAAAAAGTAATTATAACACCTAGGCATAAAAGTAAAGCACTTTTACGCCTAAGGACAAAATTACGAAATATATTAAAACTGACATAGTGTCAAATTCAACGAGCGTAACCATAGTTTCTCGATATACGTATAATTACTTACAAGGTTTTACTTTTAAATCTTTTTCGTCATACTATATTGTTATATTATTATAACATAAGCAAAATCAGAATGGAAAAGATGCATATAACGTCCGCCGGACGTTATCATAACGGCCGGCGGCCGTTAAGTTTCTAAGGTAATCGTAACGTCTGTCACCTGCAACAATGACTATTTATTGTCAGTTGGACTTTTCAAAAATTGGGAAAATAGACCATAGCGAGATGTCGCGAGAAATTCCGTTGGAAATACAGGAGGAAGCGGCTGCGGCTACTCAAAATTATACTTCCGACTATAACCAGAGAGAGATATCAGCAGGAATATGACAATTTTTTGAAGTGGCGGCAGGATAGAAGTATAAACAGCGTAAATGAAGCGGTATTGCTGGCTTATGCTAAAAGAATGTCTGAAATGTATTCTCCTACATCACTGTGGACAAAGATTCCATGCTGAAGCTTGCGTTGAGAGTATATGAAAACATCGACATATCAAGGTAAAAGCCATTATATTCTTCGATATTTAATCATACTCATCTAAATTATATTTGTTCATAGATTTGGTAAACTGTTCATGTTTCTGAGGCGCAAAAACGAAGGTTATTCACCAAAAAAGCCAAAGTTCTGTCGGAGAATGACATAAATAATTTTCTACTGGATGCCGATGATTACACCTGGTTACTCGAAAAAATTGTATTGGTGCTTGGTATTCTTGGAGCTTGTAGGCGCAGCGAGCTTTGGTCACTCACAGTTGATGATTTCGAAGATTCGGAGAAAAATATTCTTGTCTCATTAAGAAATACTAAAAATAAGAAAGATAGGAAATTTCTTATTCCAAAAACGGGCCTTCCGTTTGATGCCTATGGTTTATACAAAAATACATCAACCTGCGTCCTCGTAACTTTGACAATCCAAAATTTTTCATTGGTTACAAGAAAGGCAAGTGTGTTAAGCAAATCGTCGGTATACATACCATTGGGAGCGTACCGCAGAAAATTGCAAAATTTTTGAACTTGGAGAATCCAGAACGTTATACAGGGCATTCATTTCGTAGATCATCAGCAACCATGCTCGCCGAAAATGGTGGTGATTTACTATCGCTAAAGGAGCTAGGAGGATGGGAGTCTTCAACAGTGGCAGAAACTTACATAGAAAAATCAGTTTCAAAAGAATGAAAATAACAAATCAACTTTTTCATGATAGCTCCAAAAATAATGTGTCTTTAGTGGATACAAATATTTGCCATTCTTCAGTAGCATCATCTTCTTCTATAAAATCTGTAAATCCCTGGGAAGGATTACAGATTTCTAAGAACAACAAGTGCACTTTTAATTTCCATGTTCATTATCATGAAAAAATGAATTTTAGTATAAGACATTATGTATTTTTTATCCTTACTTGTGTTATTGTTCAATAAAATTTGTTATTAAATAGTAGTGTTTATTGCTCTAAAAAATCTGCAGTATGACGAAAAATCTAGAACGCAACACGGCCGATAACAAATAACGGCCTTGGCTGCTTATGATCCTCGGCTATCGCCTCGGATCACAAACTTCAGCCCGGCCGTTATTTGTTGTTTATCGGCCTTATTACGTTAATAACTATATATATTATTTGGAACTTTTGAAATTGTTTGAAAAATTATTTGGGGCGTTTGAAAAAAATAGCATGTTCTATTCGGAGTAAAAATGATTTTTTTGTGCCTCACCTGTATGTCAAACGTCCACTCCACAGCCTCGCCACAAAAAGTATCATTTTTACTCAAATTTAAAAATATACTATTTTTGCTTTTACATCGCTAAAAAGTGATCGTCGACGTCCGGATTTTGTCCGGATTTTTGGAAAGGCTTGCCTGGGGTGGAAAAGTTTTCATCTGGTAACCCTATGGTAGTATCGTAAGTTAATTTACTGGTACCTCTACCCTCCATAATTTAAACAAAACCCTCAAGGCCTCGACTGGGTAATTTATAGAAAAACCGCATGTGTGTCGCTACCTTAACGCTTATTTTTGATAAATAAATGAAATACATAAAAAATCCATTTACAATTTCTGTTTATCTATTATTTAATCAATATTCGTTCCAGAATAACAAAACCCAAACATGACAGAAATCAGTTTTTATTATAATAGGGGTTTCTCATGAAAATTCTAGCAGGATGTTTGAAACGTTCTTATTCCGTTTAATTTATCGCTGGTCGCCTGGAAAAATATCGATTTTTCTTTTCAGTAGGGAAAAATTACAGGAAAACTGGCAAACGTTATCGTATTCTTGTTTAATTTCTTTTCGTGACGATAGTGGCCTAGTAAAGTCCAATTTAACACTTTTATGGATATAAGTAAACAACATTTTTATGAAATCTTAAAAACCATTAAAGAAAATCCGCAGTGAGATTCTGTAAGCTCCGTAGCTAAATATTTCTTGCCTACCTGTGCCATGTTTATACGATTTATGAGTCACTAGAAAGAAAATACCGGGTGCGTCTCAAAAGTGGCTCACCACCACTATAACTTTTTTATTTTTTCAGATAAAAAATGAGATTTGGTATGTTAGTATATGACATAAATTAGAATTGATTAACGTATTCAACTGTCTTCAGTAAATGATTACAACTTTTCATTTTTAAATGATACTCTATCGGTATTTTTTTTTTACTTTTTCTATAAAAAATGACACTGAATAGAATGGCATACCATATGTCAACTTTTGACATTCCCGCTTTTAACAAAATCGTATTTTAAATTTCAATCTAGAGTGCCATGGCTGTGTTAAAAGCACTAATTTTTAATTAAGAAGCCTTGGAAAAATAGATTTGATCGTCTAATGTTTTTCGTGTCTTGTCCTGGCCTGTTAAAAGATGGCCAAATCGTATTTTTAATCATATCTCATTTTTTTCAAATGGAACGAGGGTGGCTCGTTAGCATATTTGGAAAAAGCATTTTTTACGAATAATTTGGTACCATACACTTGGTACTGTATGATCGAATAAAAACGGCGTCAGCGATGGCTATGAAATGAAGATCACTGTCATTTTATATGTAAATTTATATGGGAAATGTCATCGATTGTCATTTCATAGCCAACTGGACGCCATTTTTTTTCGATCATACGGTATTTCGAGTCAAATTGTCGTTATGAACCGGATGTTACAATTTCAACATATTTCAAATAAACCATATGCGAAAATGTCAAAAGTTGACATACCTATGATATGTCATTCTATTCAGACTGTCAGTTTCTATGGAATAAAGTAAAAAATACCGAGGGTGCCATTTAAAAATCAAAGTTGTAGTAATTTTCCAGTGAAACAGGATGTTACAGAAAAGAATTGAATACTACCTATACATACCAAATCTCGTTTTTTATTCTGAAAAATAAAGTTATAGGAGGGTGAGCCACTTTTGAGGCGCACCAGGTATGTACAGAAATCGCACCAATCGCACTGCAGAGCTTTTTAACACTGTTAGTGCTGGGAAATTGGTCAAAATCAAAAACGTCGATATTGAATAGGTACTGAATATCTAGATTTACATTTCTGTTTTTCGCTATGGCCTTATGTACCGTAAGATTATGGTCAAAGAGAGTTTTGTCTTTAACAGTAAAAAAATCTAATGTAATATCTCATAGAAATTTGGTAAATGTGAAATGTAAATATATGATACAGTAAAGTTTGTCCAGTGACTCCTGACAGTGACAGTTGTATATGTCATTTTAATTTACAAGCAAATTGTATTTTTTGTATTGTTAGATGTCGTCTTTCCAAATTAATTAATTAAATTCTTTTTTATTTGTTGGTGTACTTTACATAAATTTTTATAGCTCTTGAGGAGAAAGCAAAGGTTTGCGAATATGTGAATAAAATAGAAGAGATAATTTTACTGTTTTTTTTTATAAAAACTCTAATAACAAAAAATAATTTTGGCTTCCAAGGATGAAATTCCAAAATGTACCGATCGGGGATAATAGCGGATAAATAGTTCTAGTTAATATTTTTCGCTTCTTTGCACATTTTTAAAATGTGTAATTTGCGGCCATTTAGTTCATATAAGGTTCGTTCCAATCGGACCGAGAACCGATCCTGGGACGGTAATTTCTAGTCGCCCACTTATTGTTTGAACAGTTTGATCGTTTGTCAAGATTAACAAATTAATTGACTGATAGGAAATTACCGTTCTAGGACGGTTCTCTCGTCCGGTTGGAAGAAACATATAGTTTTCGTGACAATACAGGGTGAGTCTTAAATATGTGCGAATATTTTCAGGGCTGGTTGCTGGTAGATCTCGAGAAAAGAAACATATTTTCTCTTTGCCGTTTTTGAAATAAGTCCAAAATAACCGAGTTATTTTACTTTCAAAATTTCCAAAAAAATATATTTTGCTTAAATTTTGAGAACCACTCACGAACCGCTGGATCATTTCTAGGTTTTCTTTCTTGTAAATTTAATCTACTTTCGATGTTACCATATCATGAAGAAATTATGTTTTTTAACTAAATATATTTCTAAAAAATTTATCAAAAAGTTCCAAATTTTCAAAATTGAATTCTGAATCGAAAAGACGCTTCTGAATCGATAATAAAAGAAAACCGAACTAACTTATATAAAACTGTTATGTCGAACTTCCATTCCATTGTTGTTTATTTTATGAATTACACAAAGGAATTACACACAGCTAATGACGTTTCAAGTAATTATACCATTCTGCCCGTTATCGAGTAAATACTAAAAAGAAATAATATCCTCTGTAACACACAATTTATCCACTAATAAAATTGTAGTTATTTAATCATTAAAAAAAGATTCATTCGAGAGAGATGTGCCTCAAGGATTTCTGATGTGGTTGGTTCTCTTCAGTAAAATGTTTGGTCGGCTTATGTAAAATGCAATGCTTTTGTTTTTCTTACGTAAAATTTTCTTGAAAATAATATAAGTTTGACATAGCAGTTTTTTAAATAAGACATTATTTATTATAAAATTTATTTTATTATATGTCATTATTTTGTTTCATAAACTAACGACATCGTTTAGAAACAAAAAAATTGTAACATCGAATTCAGTGAATATCGAATATTTTGACGAAACATCGATATTTCTAAAATATCGATTAACACTGCCCATCACTACTTAGGGATTTAATAACCTTTGTTTTTTTTTGTTTTGTGGAATGTTTGTTATTGATAAATAATTGCATAATTGCAATATCTAATGTCTTTGTTTGAAAACAAACAATGGGCTTGTGATATGATAGTAAATTAATAAGCAATTCACAACATATAAAAATTTTTTAATTGGTACCTACTTAAAATGAAATATCAATTTAATAGAGGACAAAAAAAGGTGAGTTAAATAAAATTCGTGAATGTAAAAAAATATAAAATAATTAGATTATTATCTTTAAATCTATTATAATTTAGTACCATACATATGCTTATTTTGTTCTTAATGTGTGTTTCTGCTTACTAAGTAAAGGTGTTCATAACGTGAAATTAAATTAATATAAAAACACCATATAATTAAATTTAATGAATATATAAATCAAATTATTTTTTTTATTAATCATTGTATTACTTTGTTAGACTGTTCCAGAAACTCCAACGTTACCAAATCACCACGAAGAGAACAATTTATGGGGACAAACATATGCACTGACTGAGAGTGATAGTAGTCCAGACGAGTGAGCATTTTTAAGACACTTCACCAAAAAATATGAATATACTTTACATTCTTATTTTACAGATGGGGAGGAAAGAATAGGTGGTGTAAACCTTCCTGTATTCCAATATCAATAATATGTATTTTAATCTTCCTTGTAGTATTATTACCATTATTAGATCAAGCTGCCGAAAGAGCCTTATTTGAGTTGAATTCTTCAAGTGACGTGTGTAAGAATTGCAAGTAAGTTAAATTTATTGAATAATACCTCAATGTGCATAATTTTTTTGATGTTTATATTTTTTGTAGATTATCTTTGATAGAAAGTATACCTGATGGTCTTATTTATAATGGTTCGTCTTCAACAACATATCCTTCAACATTTGATACTTGGATGGGGCTGATTGGCTCTGCTCACAGCTCAATAGAAATAGCTTCTTTATATTGGACTTTAAGACTGTCCGAAGTTTATCCAGATCCTTCTTCCAATAAGGTAAAATCAGTTTTTACATTTATTATGACCTTTTTGGCATGCCATAAAAATAAAACTTTTTTATCTCAATTTAGGGTGAAAAAGTATTCCAGGCCCTTTTAAAAGCTGGTTTAGACCGCGGTGTTACAATAAGAATTGCACAAAATGCACCTTCACAGCAATATCCCAATGTAGATACAGAATTCCTTGTGAAACGCAAGGCCGCAGAAGTAAGAAGTCTCAATTTTGCCAAATTATTAGGCGGTGGAGTATTGCACACAAAAATGTGGATTATTGATAGGAAACATTTGTACATTGGTAGCGCAAATATGGATTGGAGATCACTCACTCAAGTAAGTGCAAACATTACAAATAGAATTTATTTCAGCTTACTATTTTTCTTAGTAAATTATACAGTATGATCGAAAAAAAACGGCGTCTAGTTGACTTGGAAATGAAGACGACACTCCCCATAAAATTTTACATAATATACAGAATCCGGCAATAGTGCATTGAGCTTCTAGAATAAAAGACTTGAGAATTTTGTTTAAGTGCAGACCTAAAGTATGTACGAGGATGTATTTCAGAAAAATATTTTAACTTCTATAGGGTGGCTCAAAAAAGAGTGAGTGGATCGGGATGGTTTTTTTAAAGGGAACACCCTGTATATTATTGCATTTTTGGCTTCCTTTCAGAACATTATGTAGTTCTAAGATATGATTTCGATAATTTCAGAGATATTAATTAATGAATAAAAAATATAATTTGTTTTCAACATTCCTTAAAAAAATTTTACAAATGCCAGAACTGTCATGAAATCAAAACTATATTAGGTATTTACTTTAGATGGTCTATACTTACTTTGCTATAAATATCTTAATCTTAAATCATACAGGGTGTTCAACATTCTACGCCAAACTTTCTAAAATATAAAATAATTTTTAACTTTCTAAAAAATAAAATAATTTTTCTTTTTTTTTCTTTTAACTGGTAACACCCCGTATTTTTTTTATTAGATGGAGAATTAAAAAATGAACATTTTTGTATTTAAAGTATATCAAAATTTTTAATGGTTTTGCAGATATACGTAGTATTACTTCATACGGCTCTTTCAATGGTAAAATATAAGAGAAAAATAATTGGGTGGTTTTCATAAAAATTTACTGTGGATGAAATACTACATAAAATACAATATAAGATACAAATACATAAAAACTGCCATATGTAATATAAAACCGCGACTATGCCTAACCGTTAAAAATTTTGAAATAACTCTAAATACAACAAAATTCCATTTTTTAATTCTCCACCTATTGAAAAAATAATATACAGGGTATTTCATTTAAAAACGCGAAGAAAAATTATTTTATATTTTAGAAAGTTTGGCGTAGAATTTTGAACATCCTGTATGATTTACGATGACCATATTTATAGCAAAGTTAAATATAGACTATCTAAAGTAAATACCTAATCTATGTACCTAATATAGTTTTGATTTCAGGACAGTTCTTGTACTTTAAATAATTTTTTTAAGAATGGCTGAAAAATATATTTTTTTATTTATTTATTAATATCTCTGAAACTATCGAAATATATTTATTTATATCTTAGGATTATATAAAGTGATTCTGAAAGGAAGCCAAAAATGCAATAATATACTGGGTTCCATTTAAAAAAAAATCATCCCGATACACTCACTTTTTTGAGCCATCTTATAGAAGTTTAAATAATTTTCTAAAATACATCCTAGTCCATACTTTAGGTTTGCACTTAAACAAAATTCCCAAGCTTTTTATTCTAGGAGCTACAGATGCCCAAAGCACTATTGCCGGGCCCTGTAAAATGACAGTGATCTTCTTTTCATAGCCATCGCTGACGTTTTTTGATCATATTGTATTTTCTATTTTAACTAAACCCTCATACAGTGCAATGTATAACTTTAAGGGACAATAAATAATATTATGGGATTTCAACAGTATATTAAATAGGTCTTTTGTTTGTTGTAGGTTAAAGAAATGGGTATAGCTGCATATAACTGTAGTTGTTTAGCTGAAGACGCTGCAAAGATATTCGAAGTAAGTTTAAAGGGATCATATTTAATTAATAATATTAAATTTTTGATTATAATTGAATTTTTAGGTTTATTGGGCATTGGGTGAAGAAAACGCCAAAATTCCGTCATATTGGCCCAGTAGCCTTTCTACAAAGATTAATATGAACACGCCTTTACATTTACTTAATAATAATGAAACATTTCAGACGTACCTTTCGGTAAGTATTTAAAATGTTATGACTCCAACTCTTTATTTAAATATTGTTATTTTTTATTGACACTTTTTACTGTACCTAATTACATAACTTTTATTAGGTAGTAATTGTTAATTTTCAATTTGACTTTATCTAACAACAGTTAAGACTAAGACTATGGAGGGTTAGGTTAGGGATATACCAAAGAGGGTATAATTACGATAACGCTACTGAAGGAAAAGTTCTACAATTGAGAGAAAGCGCCAAGAAATGTTAAAGCAGGAAATAATTAAAAAAAATATGGAATTTTTGAAGGCGCGTGATGCTACTCTCTTTTGAGTAACCTTCACTTTGGTTATAACTTGAAATTCTTAATGCTTATTAGCGTTACCCTGACCATTTTTTGAACCTCTATTGTTCCTAGGGTTTCCAGGACCGAAACTGTTTTTCGGAACAGGGAATTTCGGTACCAACTTTTTAAGGAACTTTTTTTTCCTCTGGAATAGAGGACGGTTGGTAACACTACCTTGAGGTATCATAGCATACTGGGGAATCCCCCAAATTATATTTTTAGTGACAAAAAACGGATTGTTATTTTTCCGCTGTTATCACGTTGTCGCCTTCTAGATGTCTATATTATATAATATGGGTATATTATAACAACTTTAGTATGTGGCGGATTCATCTCTCCAAAAAAATCCTTTATGGGTATTTCGCCACTGCACTGCAAGAAAAATCTACAAAATGAAATAATTATTTTTTTGTAAACACTTCTGCGTTAAATCTAAACGGACGCAGCTTGTCAGAAGTTATGTTTACAGTTATACAAATTTGCCTAACAAAGAAAAAAATGCTTAACGTTTCGGAAAGTTATCTCTTTCCGTCGTCGGAAGCAAAAAAAATACAAAGAATAAAGAAAAAAACTACTTAAAATATTTAAATTCAACTATTCGAGAACACTTTACTTTTTTAAAACAGATACGTCTACAAGAAACCGTTGACGTTCTATTAAATGACATTATATCAAGTTAAACTTCAAAATTAACAATTACTACCTGATAACAATTACTTAATAAAGTAAAACCAAAAAGCCCCAAACTTTCTGTATGATTATTTTTAAATTTTACGTATGTTATGTTTATTTATGTTATGTTCTTTAAAATCAAGAAGCGATTACCATACATTACTAACGCCAAAATTATAATGAAAGAAGCTATAGCCTCTAAAAGAAAAATAAAAGAGGCTTTTTTAATTCAATCTAATAAAAATAAATGTATTGCTCATGCATCTGTAGATGTTAGTAATGTATGGATCATCATACAGAAAGTTTGGGGCTTTTTGGTTTTACCTTATTAAGTAATTGTTATCAGGTAGTAATTGTTAATTTTGAAGTTCAACTTGATATAATGTCATTTTAACAGAACGTCAACGGTTTCTTGTAAACGTATCTTTGGACGTATCTGTTTTAAAAAAGTAGTGTTCTCGAATAGTTGAATTTAAATATTTTAAATAGTTTTTTTCTTTATTCTTTGTATTTTTTTTGTTTCCGACGACGGAAAGAGATAACTTTCCGAAACGTTAAGCATTTTTTTTTCTTTGTTAGGCAAATTTGCATAACTGTAAACATAACTTCTGACAAACAGCGTCCGTTTAGATTTAACCATGATTTAACGCAGAAGTGTTTACAAAAAAATAATTATTTTATTTTGTAGATTTTTCTTGCAGTGCAGTGGCGAAATACCCATAAAGGATTTTTTTTGGAGATATGTTTATGTAAAAAGCTTATGCGATTTACACACAAAAATATAGAATCAGTTTTTTGTCTGCAGATTCTAAATCCAGTGGCACATGAAAAAATATTTCTTTAAGATATCTGTTCCATTGGAAAAATCGTACTCTACAGCATTTGCTATTACTTATAGACATCATTTATAATAATTCTTATTTGTAATTTCTAGAGTTCACCGTTGCCTTTCAATCCATCCGGCCGAACGAACGATATCGACGCTTTAGTGAACGTTGTCCAACACGCCGAAAAGTTCATTTACATCGCCGTCATGGACTATTTTCCTTTAATGATTTACACGCCTAAAGTGGTTTTTTGGCCTGTAATCGATGACGCTTTGAAAACTGCCGCAATAGATCATAAAGTCAAAGTTAGACTACTGATAAGTCAATGGAATCATTCCAGACCTTCGGAGGATAATTTTTTAAAGAGTATCATCAGTATTGATAAGTCGTATCCGGGAGTTTCAGTGGAAGTGGTAAGTAAGCGTCAACATTAGGGTGAGCCAAAAAAACTAACCTATGGAATTTATGGGTTAAAATGAAGCTAATAACCGAAAAAAAAATATCCCCGGGAGGCAGGATTTTTAGCTCAATTTTAAAAGGTGTCGGTGAAAACAATGAAGCAAATTCCATAGCCGCTATGGAATTTATCAACAATATCACCAACAAACATCCTCAGTTTGTCAATAACAAAGAAGTCATTTTTACAGATTTAACAAATTATTGCGCCAAATCGGGTTTATGGGCTCTCGACTACGTTTGGATGTCAGTTAAAAATGTAGACTGTCTAAGTTGGTGGCAAGCAATGTGTAAAAATACTCAGTTGAAATATTTAGCTGTTGCTCTGCTGTCTTTAACAACGTCATCTGCAGCCACTGAGAGAAGTTTCAGTTCTTACAGTTTTATCCATACTAAAAAAAGGAATCGCTTAACTGCACAAAGCCAGTAAAATAATGTTCGTAGCTCATAACAATAAATTATTACTACAAAAGCAAAAAGTGGATATGAAGCATGATATTCAACATGAAAAGTTCATAGCAAAGACATTATAAAGTTATATTCTTAAAAATAATTCTTACTAAATCTATGGTTCATAGTCATAGTTCATGGTTTATGTACAAAGTACAATGTTACCAAATGATTTTTGTTATAAGTGACCTTTATGAGTTATGTATTGTTTATTAAAAATATAACAACTAATATTATGTTTATTGTTTTTTTTTTTCACTTACATGTTGGTATCAAATGTCTATCTAACTGTAAGAGAGTACGGTATATTTTTTTCTTGGTTATTAGCTTCATTTGAACCCATGAATTCCATAGGTTAGTTTTTTGGTTCACCCTAGTCAACATGTTTTTAAAAAGTGTAAATTGTCAAAAAAATAGAATTCCACACCAAAGGTTCTAATTTAATTAATTTCTATAGTAGAGGGAGATGGCCGATTCTGCATCAGGAGGATCAGAGGATCAGGCGCACTGCGCATGCGCTAGGAACATGTAAAATACGCTAATAAACAAGAATAAACAGGTTTGAACCGCTTTGAACAGCTTTTGAACAGCTTTGAACCGCTTTTTAGCTTAAAACAACAGACCTGTTCATTTTTGTTCATACCTGTTTATTTCTGTTTTAAAGCTGTTTTACATGGCATGTTTTACATTAGCGTATTTTACATGTTCCTAGCGCATGCGCAGTGCGCCTGATCCTCTGATCCTCCTGATGCAGAATCGGCCATCTCCCTCTACTTTCTATTAAACTTTTCTCATCAGTTTTGATGATTACAAAACGAGAAAATTATTGAGTATTTTACTTACTCTACTTTATATGTAATATGTTAAAAAATCTCGAACGCCAATGATCAACAAATGATACCAATAGTTGCAAGTGTGTGTTTTCATGCATCCGTCGTTGATTTTGTATAATTTTATTGGTTTATTTAAAAAATGAAGCATCATACTTCTACATGGCTACTATTGGTGTCACGGAACAACGGACGACGTATAGCAGATGCGTACAAACCTACCCTTGGCCATATCTAAACCTTTCCCTTGTCTCGCCAGGTTTGTCGATATAGGCTTCGTGCATTCTCCGCCGGTGCTGCCACCATCGGAGAATACTGTCAACAGTGGACTAAAAAAATACACGGGTATAAACAGCCGCGGATCTACAATTTTTTTGAACCGGGGCAAAAAATTGATAGTAGCGCCCCCTCTCTCCAGCGTTTGAAGTAAATTAATTTTAAAAACTATCTAGATATACAGTTCATATCAAATAAACTTTTAGTCACGTGATTAAGCTTGACCGGCACAGCGTTGTCCACTTTTATATATTTTCTTTTAATCAAAATATTTTAGGTAACAAAAATAAATTAATTATAAATATATAAACAGTTATTATTTACATCAACAGAACTCACCTTCTTAACAGCACTTAAGAAACATAAAGGTCCATTACTGCTGTTTTCCCATAATAAATTTGCGATGAGTTTGTTACATCTATTAAGCTATCTTGTACACTTCACACTAAAAGAGTTTCTAAAAAGAACAATGTTCGACTGCAAGGTCTCCTAGTAAACATTTTCGAGCTTAAAGCTGCTTAAAGTATCAAAACACTATTTATTTAAACCAAAAACTCGTAATACAAAACTAAAGTCATAGATAAAAGAAACAAGTTTAGATTGGAAAGTGCCCATAAGGACAATGTAAACACTATTTGGCGCTATTCTTGCAAAGGTCGCGACCCAAAACTTTTGAAAATTTCGGAGCGGTTCGGCTTTTTCCGGAATTATATCGCCAAATATTGTTTATTCAAATTTATTATTTTCGTTTAATTTTATAAATAAAATACAGTGTGTTGCATACAAGAAACTTTATTTTATATCAGGACGCATATATGAAATACCTATTAAACATTGGAAACCGACGTTATGCCACGATCCACGATGTTTTTTGCAGTTCACAGTTCACAGCACAGCTTTTTAAGTTTTTAATGCCACTTTTTCACAATTATCACCGGTTGGAGTAAATAAAACTTGAATTAAACTCACAAGATAGCAATAATTACTTTGAAAATGGACGCTATAAACACTTTTCGGAATTTCTTTAATGAGAGCGGTTTAGATTTTGAAAGATTATTATGATTTTTGAACATAGATAAAAGAAAATAATCTTCTATTAAGATAGATATGAAACTTAATAGTAAAATTTTGGGTCAAAGCGCCCCTCCGTGTTCTTAGTAGAGACTACGTTTAACCCAGCGCCTTCGCCTTTTCTGCTGTAAATCTTTTTTATGTTTATATTTGATTTCAAAGGATTTAGTTTTAAAGTTACACTGATATATTAGTATATCAGAGTTACTTTAATAAAACATAAGAATATATATATTTTACAGTTTATTAAATATAAATTTTGACTACAAGGTAGAAAGTAAATCACAATATTTGATAAAACTTATAAGTATACTATTTTTACAGTTAATAAATAATAAAACTATTTCTGACTATGATATTTAAAATTTAGATAGATAGAATATTAAAAAACATACCGGTATTTGCAGACGCAGGCCCAAATTCAATAAAACCAAAATTTTTCCTGCGAAAATCGGGCTTTTTTCACAGAAAAGGTATTTTTTGATTTATCAACAATCATTGTCAAGTTGACAATATACAGGGTGTTTTCTAATTAGTCTAAAAAATTGTGGTGTGATTCCTCATGTGTTCTTAAAACAATTTTTATATAACCATTAGGTCTAAAGTACTTCCTTTCTGATCTACAGTTGCCGACAAAAAATAAATATACTTTATGGGCTCTTAATGCCCGCCTTAAGCCGTTTTCTAACGATTTTTTATTTTTTAGATTAATTAGGAAACACCCTGTATATGCATATCACAGGCAACCAAATAAACTATTAACCTCTAAAAATTATTTTTCCTACCACTAATGACATACCATGTTTTTAGTGAGTACTAAATTATTTTATCAAAATTTCACCATATAAGTTTCCAGGCAATGTTTTTGAAGATTCTGACTTTGACAAGAGAAAATTATTTCTGTTTTAGTTTGCCGTTGTTCTTAGCGACCGCTATAGCAGCGCCAGATCGCGTATAACGGTCGCGACCCAAAATAATTTCGCGACCCAAAATTTTTACGGGCTTTCCAATCTAAACTTGTTGCATTTATCTATGACTAAAGTGTTAACACAAATGACAATGTCAGGAAATAAATAAATAAATGCGGCAACTTGACATTTTTTACAGCAAAGCTACCACCTGAATCCCCAGCGCGAAATTTAAATTCCAGTTAGTTAGCACGGCGTCGAATATGTCCATGGTTGGCAACAATGAATTTAAAAATCGCGCTCTCAATTACGTAACTAAAAGTTTAATTGATATGAAATATAGGTAGGCATTTTTCGTAAACGGGATAGTTTAGACTAACTGGACGTCTTAAAATTAAATGAATACTCGATAGAAGAACGTAAGGTGCATACTAGGCGCTTTGTGGTGCAATTTTTTTGATTTTCAATCATCTTATATTATGATTTTGGCGCCCCCTGACACAGGGGCCCGGGGCAGGCGCCCCGGTTTGCCCCCCCCCCCCTTAGGTCCGTGGCTGGGTATAAATAGCGAATACACGAAAAATTTGTTATATAATTATTGTAAAAGTGTTAGGAAGTATAATTTGTGAAGATTCTAAAAATATATATAAAAATAAAAAAGTAAATATTTTGATATCTCCAGGAGGTTAATTTGTATTATAATTTATTATTCAAGCTAATAAAACTTTTTAGAGGAGTTCAACTACGGTAGCGAGCATAGTTTTATGCACCGGTTTTGCTAGTGGGGACATAACTGGAGCTATTTCGCTATAACGAAATTTTTTAAAGGGATATAATTTTAATTTTAGGAGATGTCCATAAAAATTTAAACATTATTTGGCGACTTTGGGCACTTTGTTTACTCACGTGTTTCGTCGAACTACTTGAACCCATTTTTGCTTTTGATCAAATAAGTGTGAGAAGCTGTGAAGCTATAAAATGTTGTTTAGGGAGAGTTGAATATCCGGGAAAGTTGGGTTATTTAATGTTATTGCACCCAACAACCACGTAATTACGCCCTCCTTTACGTGTTAACATTTATTAACATTCGCAATTGTCAAAGCACAACGCGACCCTCAGTTTGGGTTCCTATTCACTTAATGTTTAGTACCTGAAACAGCGTTACATCACACAAACCTCGTACCAGAGTGTTTTATAGTTTCAATAACTGCACTAGTAAAAACTAAAATACTTAAATATTATGACAAGACCACGATTTTAATATTATTTCAGTGCGATCGACAAGAACGATAACAGGACTGCGTGAAATACTTTAGTAGGGCACTTCTAATTTCTGCCGTATTGAGCGCTGCAGTCGGAATTTTCAAAATCAACTGAAATGCATCAAGCCTATACTCTTTTTATTCAATGGTACTTTCTGAAGGTTTTTTTAAGCCTCATTTGTTTTATTTACAGCGACGTTTCATTGTGCCAGCCAATGAAGAGCAGCGGAAGATACCTTTCGCCCGAGTAAACCACAACAAATATATGGTTACGGACAATACAGCATACATTGGAACATCTAATTGGTCAGGTGACTACTTTACCGACACTGCCGGAGTGTCATTCGTTTTGCACGATCCGGTTTTTGACAGGAACGCAAGCCATACTACTATCAGAAGCGAGTTACAAATGGTGTTCGAAAGAGACTGGAATTCACAATACGCGCATCCTATGAAAATGTAAACAATCAATTTTTTTTAGTTTAATTCCTAGATCATATATGCCTTTGTGGATCAAATTGAAACTCTCTAAGTTTGTTGGCAACATAATAATAATAAACTTATCGTTTTTTTACGGTGTTCAGTACAAAAATAGTAATTATATTATATAAACCCAACCAATCTCATAATCGTGTTTCTGCGGTCGAAATACACTACCCCTACAATATTTGCATTTATTTAAGACTCACCCTGTATATTATAAACTTTATACCCTGCTGGTCATCCAATTTATGAGGTCTGAATTTTAATGAGTGTGACAGAGAATAATATAAATGACCGGTTGACAGACAGAGACAAAATCAAAAGCGGCATACAGTGTTGCCGGTTTTTTTACGTTTGTAGGAAAATGTGTGTAGAAAAATATAAGCTACTAGCGTGTACCAGCGACTTCGTTCGCGTCGAATTAATCATTTGTAATTGTGATGATAAAGCAAAGCAAAAATTTGGATAAAATTTTCTCACATTTATGTCAGCATGAGAAAAAACAATATGATGATATTATATAACTTGGTCATATTTGAGGGGTAGTTTCATCTCGTTGGAATTTGACTTTCGAAAAATCCGTTTGCCAAAAATAAGCTTTTTACGTCAAGCAGTTTAAGCAGAATCGTGGTTAAGGAATTACTCAACTTTTTGGAACACCCTGTATGATTTTTTAAAAAAATTCAAAATATGTAAAAAAAAACAAATAAATTATGCTTGTCAATTAACAAATATTGTAATATTTGAGGGGCGTTTTCACCCTCTTGGAATTTGAGATTCGAGAAACCTCTCCTTATCGAACCTCTACACCCCTCAGTCAATCCGTTTGCCAAAAATCAGCTTTAAACGTCAAGCAGTTTAAGCAGAATCGTGATTACTCAATGGTCATATTTTATGAAACACCCTGTATAAATTTATAAAAAATCTTAAAATATGTAAAACAACAAAATAAAATATACGTGTTTAAGAGTTTTTTCGAAAAACTCACTGGTTTTTAAATAAAAAATATTTTAATATTTGAGGGATAGTTTCACCCCCTTAGAATTCAAGTTTCGCAAAATCCCTTCTTATCGAACCTCTACACCCTAAAGTCAATCTGTTTTCCAAAAATCAGCTTTTTACGTCAAGCGCTTTAAGCAGGATAGTGATTAATCAATGACCAGATTTTTCGAAACACCCTGTATACATTTTTAAAAAATCTTAAAATATGTAAAAAGAACAAAATAAAATATACGTGTTTATGCGTTTTTTCGGAAACTTGACCGTGTTTTAAATAAAATATATTGTAATATTTGAGGGGTGGTTTCACCCTCTTGGAACTGGAATTTCGAAAAATCCCTTCTTATCGAAAATCTACACCCTACATTCAAGCTGTATGCCAAAATTAAGCTTCTTACGTTGAGTGGTTTGAGCAGGATCATGATTAATCAGTATGTCAGTCACTTAAGGATTTTATATATTAGTATAGATTTAAAAAACTTTCATGTATACTACTGAAATGATGATAATATACAGTAGGTCTGTCCGTTCTGTGGCTACGGGGTATCCGTGAGAGGGGAAACGATATTCTCTCGATGTTTTTCGTAAAAAATTAGACGACGCGTCCCATTAATAAAAATTCGACAAATTTGCAAGTAGCCAATAAAATGAGTGGGCGGAGCGATTTGCGGTGACGTACTCGTCAAGTCGACGTATAAAATATATTGCTGTTTATTTAAATGTTTTTTGTCCGCATTCCTTTCATAGACACAGATCCAACAGACGAACTGTATCTAAATGAAATATAATCTATTACAGCTGTAGTAAAATGAGTAACTAATAGTGAAAAATAAAGTTCCAACCCTAAATGCAACGTTTTTTGTAAAAGTCTACTTGTGTGGCTTGAAATTTTGATGCAAAATCCGGCAATACCGCATAGAAGAAATGTGTCGACCCATTTTTTATCTCTTTAATACATTTGATTTTCCATTAAGCTGTCTATATCACTGTCTTACACGTTAATATTTTACAATTTATATGAATTAAAATAAAAAATACATTTTAAAGCATTGAAACTATTTATTTTTGGGGTAAAGTTCCTTGTTCTTGGCAGCTTTGATAAAGCATATTGGGACATGGCAGCATTTAAAAAACTTTAGTAAGACATATTTATATTACAAATATTTTGTCGGGTAAATGGCATCCACAAAGGATATTATGGTTTAGTTTGTTCAAACCAAACATTGCCTTTTTTATTTCAGGAACTATGTAATTGTTTATATTGTTAAACTTGATAGATTTCAGTAATTTCGATTTTGCAGAAACTGTATTGTGAATAGTACCTGGGTCGATTTTTTTTAATACCTTTGAAAACGTAGACAATCAGATTGATTTGTTTGTCTAAATGAAACTTTACTATTAATTTGAATATTTTTTGTTTTTTGAATTCATCAGATAATTTTCATTTTAGTGAAGTTGATTTTGGACAAACGGTTTAGTATAATAGATTGTAACAGGGTCAAATTTTATGATTATATCGTAATAATTTTCAATTCCTTAATATTAGTTTCAATAAAATTGATTTGGGACGGAGTGTAACAAAGTATTTTTTTCTGTTTTATGACTTTCATTAATTTCTTAACATTTTTTTGCTAGTCTTTTAATTCTTAAAAATGAGGATTTTCAGTATTTTTTTAATATTCAGTACTTATATTTCTAACAACTTTGTACAACTTCTCTCTAATTTATGAAAAAAATATTGCCTGAGTTATTTTTATATGTTCATATATTTTTATTGTTTTACAAAAATTATTTTCACTATTGAGATGGTGAAAATGAGATCGGTGGAGTTTGAGATGTTATACATTATATATTTATATTAGATAAATCTTTTTACATTAGATATTTAGATGTTGTGATATTACAAATAGTAATATTTTTTACTTAACTTGGTATTTTTAATAATCAAAGCATTTTTTTGAATAAGTATTTCTGTCTATAAAAAATCATTAATTTTAACATACCTAATAAAAAATAACTATAAAAATGTTCCCTTAATTGCAATAAGATAGTTTTATTGAAAAAATAGTAAATTTTGTTAAGTATCAAATAATAATGTTGATTCATTTAATATGGTATTATAGTCTGTTCAATGAGAGGATATGGAGAGGATACCTGACAGTGACAGTTATTTTCTGTCATTTTAATTCACATGTAAATTGTAATCTTTCCTGGATTGTTGGACATATTTTCTTTTATTTTTTTGTACAGAGTGGACTAAATCTAAGAGTGCCTTTTAAATTTTTTTCGAACCACTCTGTCTTTATATACATAGTATTGCGAAACTTTTCTTTTTATGAAAAAGTGGCTTAATGAATATATAGGTAATAGCAGTGTGAAGCCTATTGTATAGTTGAAATTATGAACAATAAAAATAAGTAAGGTCATAAAACGTTGATTTTATTTTTTCCATGGTTAAAAAAACCTTTATCACATGTATTCAAGAATTTAATAAAAAAGTGACAATGTTCCATTAATGGTGGGTTCATGCTTCCGATCTTAGCCCTAACACTAACATTAGTCCTAACCCCAAGAATATGAATCAACGTTAACGAACGCTAGCGTTCATGCTCTCATTGTATCGGTCCTAACATTAGCCTTAGTCTTAACAGGTTGGGATATTTTATATTCTTAGGGCTAATGCCAATTCAAAACTGAATCGCGCATGCTCAAAGCTAGGGGTTTTAAGAATTCTCGAAATAATATCTGAAATGTTGAATTTGATGGTTTATAAATGTTAATAAATCATATATTTTTTGGTTTAGAAAGTATTAATGTAAAAATTCGTTTCTCTAGTATTAGAAATAATAAAAATAATTGTAAATTTAGGTTAGTTCAAAACATATGTTTTATATGAGAGCAAGCGCTTACGAGAATATTGATTTTTTCTTAAGACAAGTAAGAGAAGTATGAACGGCCTTTCCTTAAGTTCTCAAGGTTAATTATTTCTTATGGTTAATGTTAAGGTTAAGGTTAGGGCTAATAATCAAAGTATGAACCCACCTTAAGTGGCTAATATAATTTTTAAATTATTTATTAAAAAGAATGAAAGTTATGTTCTTCGTTTAAAGTACATCCTATTCCTTATTAAAATTATGGGATATTTGCTAAGTAGTCTTTTACATGAGATGGGTCCAACCTTTTAAAACCTGTTGAATCACATATTCCCACCTCGATATTATCAGCAGTCATTTGTCCTTCGAAGCTTTCTTTTAAAGTTAATATTGCAGTATGAACTGCATCATCTAGTTCCAAATCTTCACTGTATCTAAAATTATTAAAATAAGGTTTATATTAAATACTTTAATAAATAGTAGCAATAAATTACCTTTTTTCTAAAAATGTCTTCCCATTAATATAATTTTTACCCATAGCAGTAGCTTTCCAGGCAAAGTAAGCTCCTGAAGGATCACATTGAAACAAGTATGGCCTCTCACTATCCCAGCCGCATATCAATAATGATACACCAAACGGCCTAACACCTAGAAAGATTTCATTTGATTAGGTTTGTATGAATCTCCTACTTTATTTTCAAATATTTTATGTTATACCTCCTGACTGAGTGTATTCTTGCATGACAGCCGCAACACGTTGCACCAATTGGACTGTAGGGATAGGCTCACGATAAACCAAGAAATATTGTTGAGCCATTTTACGAGCTTGCTTAACTAGCAGTCTATAATCGGGACCCATACCGGAATATATCATTCCAATGTGATTTGTGATCATTTCTACTTTATGAACACTATGTTCATCATATAAAATTGACTTATGCTTATTTTCTGTAGCTATAACAACTCCATTAGATGCTGAAAACGTTTTCTAAATCAATTAATCACGTTTATAATGATTTGAGGAGTATGTCACCTTTAATGCCTACGGATGGGGCTCCAGCAGCAACTGCGGCTAATGCATATTCAATTTGAACAAGTTTTCCGGACGGACTATAAAAGATTATAACAAATTTATAATTTAAACAAAGCTAATAGTCAATCTTACCTAAAAGTCGTCAACGAAAAGCTATATCTTTCTGAAGCCATAACTTTCCAAGCAAAACTGGATAAATAATTTCAAAATATGCGATTCACGATGAGTTTATAAACGCTTGACAATTGACAGATAGGAGTATAGGAGGTTAACTTAACATTCCACAGATAATATCAATACTATATTCATCTTTATTATGTTTTTTGAACTATTATATATGCTTATAATTTTTATATATGAAAAATTCTTATCCGTTAGAAATGTGTTTTTTTTAAATTAAATTTAAAGGCCTAAATTGGTAGGATGGGTAGGATCAGAGGGTAGGATTAAGATCATTAGTAATGTGTTTACCAGAATACCAGCAACAATTCTTGCTTTTTTTAAATCCACAGGTTTTCACAAAAAAAATATTTTAGTAATGGCTTACCATCCGTCATTTTAGAATTTGTCATTTGAATTTTAAAATTTTAGCAGAGAGTTTTGAAACTATTCTATATCGAATTGAACCATTACAAAATAATGGTAAGTCTAATAAACACGTAATATAATCATTATTTCAGTAGAATAAATAATATTTTTTTTAGACACAGCGTTTTATGACGGGACCACAAAATTTTATACACAAAAAACAATTTTAGACACACAAAATAGATATTTTACTTTAAATCTGCTCAATCTGACAACATTGACAGTGCGACATTTTGGGTTGTTAGCAACATGTTCTTATATCAACTTACAATTTTTTTTATTTTTTGATAGAAAAAGTGAGTTTTCTGTACACTATTTGAGTGTATTCTGTTCCTTAAGGCTTGTTTGATCTCCTTAATATGTAAATACCCATTATTTTACATGTTTTTTTATCGTTTTTTTCACATTTAAGTATTTCAATTACATCATCAGTAAAAGCCAATACATTTTTGCCTTATTTTCATAATTTGCTTATTCAAAATTTTGGTGTATTGGAATATAGATACTTTTCTTGATGTCTTGTCTTGATTAAAAATATAGATACTTTTAGATAGGTGCTCCATATTTGGTGATATTCGGTATTTTTTGAATATTTTTTTTTTTTGGTAGAGTTTAATAGTATATTATTCAACGAGCATATAATGGTGGCTGTTATTCACGCGGATGAAGTTTATGGATCATAAATCATCCAAGTGAATAACAGCCATTATATGCGAGTAGAATACTTATAGGTACTTTATCCAGGACTATCAAAAAAATTTAGATAATATTATTAAGTAGGTTTTAATTTTTAATGTCAAAAAAATATTGAACGAGTATAACGAGTAAGTAACATGGAAACAAAACATTGAAATTTTCTTTAACTAGGTAGCTAACTAATTTAGCTTTAACTAATTAAAACAAAAATTATTTATTTACATTAATGGTAATGTTTAACAGCTTTCGTTTAGAGTTTGGATCGAGATATCCGTGGAAGCGGTGAATAATGAAACAATTATTCACTAGTGAATAATGAATATTATTATTATTGCATAAACTCATGTATAATAATCAAATTATAGACGACTCGTGTATAAAGGTATTTTTTATTCCTACAGGTAATTTTTTATAAAGAGTTTGATTTTTTAATTTAGTTTTTTTATTATAACTAGTTGAAGCCTGGCGCATCCGCCACGACATCAGGAAAAAAAAATACTTTTTATTTTTTTTAATCAAATGAAAAATAAAAAAATCCGGCGACGACAGTTTTTAGAAGGGCCAATTAGCTATCTTTTAGTAAAAAAAAGCAACTTTCTAGAGCAAGTCGTTACTTCAGTAGAGACGACACAGATAAACATTAGCATATTATATATGTAGATTTTAAAATTTCTCAATTACATATACAGATAATTATGAGTATTCTATATAATTACATTGATAGTTATAAGTTTAGTTTTGAAATAAAACTCTTAAATTTTTAAATACATATTTATTTCCCATCTTTTGGACCCTATACAAGTTATAGCTAAGTACAATTGTCAGGTAATACAATCTTTGTTTGGAATGCTTTTCTGTTTAATTTGAGAGGGCAAGATGGTGGGGTTGGGTATGTAATACAATTATTTTGACTAGTATCAATATCCTTGTTCTTGCACATCCTTACACAATGCAAATTTTAAATTTATTTCGCAGTAGATGCCAGAATCTTTACAGAGGTCCTTAAGAACAAACACGTCAGTACAAATTGATAGTTGTTAAAACTTTCATTGTATAAAATGGTTCAAGAATGCAGTACCCATTAGGATGTTTGTTGTACTTATAATTCTAATCCAACAAATTTATCCAACACAGTTTACAATATTTAAACTAATTACTACTATGGTTTTCAATAATACAATAAAGATATGCATTCCCTGGTCGATTAACAGGTCTACTAAGGCTAGATCAGAGGCTTATTTTAAGACAAAATTCTTGTATAGGTAACACATAAGTATATTAAATTCAATAATTGATATACCCTACAATTTATTACCTAAGACATTATACAATAAACTTATAATATCTTGTAACAAATTAACATCTTGGTTCTTAATATAGTATATATTTGAATATTTATGACGAATAACATTTTCGAAGAGATTCTTAAAATAAATGCAAGAGAAACTTTTTTGTCTTAAAAATAGCATGCTCATAAAATGCTTGGCTGGGTACAAATACATAACAGCTACGCGGCAGATGATTACACTTTAGAACTATTTCATAGTTTTATGACTTTTGTTACTACTTGTTCCCGTCATGTATCTGTAAAAGTATTCTAAAAGTTGTATATGATAGTTGATGATTACAATAGTAATACTACAATAATAAAAGGTATATATTTATTGCAATTTTATAATGTAAATTCGTTTTGAGTTATTTAACTTTTAAATATGCATTGATATAAAATATTGTGTAATCAAATAAAAAATTCATTATAGTTGGTGTAAAAATAATATTTAAGCTTTACTAAATTCTAGACATCGACAACTGATGAATTATTAACTGTATGTCATTAACATACAGGTTGTTAATTTGTTTATTACTCGCGGCAAGAGCTTTGTGGTTGAAATATGGCAACCTCGGCCCGCTCGTCGATAGACGACGCGACAGGACGAGTCGGCAGAAAACCCTATGCATGCGTTCTCAATAGGCAGTGTTGCCATTCTGTTCCCCTAGAAGTAACTGTCCAGTTAACAACCTGTATAGTTGAAGTTATGTTCCTTCTGTGACGTCGTTCTTGTTCAATTTTATGGTATGTTCTGGACTAATGGCGCTATTTCTTTATTTTCGAAGAGTCTTATTAAACACTGTTAAATAACGTGTGGAAAGAAGAATGTTATATTATTGGACCAAAACCAAATACAAGCTAACAGGGTACAAGTTGTAACATTTGTAAATATACTCAGCGTCAGCAGCAGTTTTTTTTAGAAGAATTATCATCTTGTTTATTTTTATTCACCTATCTTAAAAACCATATTTATATCTTAAATATTATCAAATCTTTCATATTACATTATTAAACACTAAAATTTAAGATGTCACTTGACAATAAGGGGCACAGATCATGATATGTTTAGAAAGTGTTGTTTATTTTTCCTCAATTTTTCTTTTCACTAAATATAATCCTATTACCTAAAGCAGAGAAGGCGATTGTGGCTAGTTTATATAACGTTGATAATTTTATCACATATTTATATCTGTCTCTGTTACTTTCAACATATTAATATTGACTTATTAATTTCTCATAATTTCTCATTTCTCTAATTTTATATAAGTTTTTTTTCACTCTTTTAAAATGAAAATATACATTTGGATGTCGATGTACATGATTTTAACGCTCGGTAAGGGTTAATTGAATTTGTGAACGATTAGGATCATTTAGTTCTCTTTGGAAGGATATCCCATATTTTAGAACTTTGCGGACGTAATGTAAAATTTATGCCCAAAGTGCGTTTAGTCCCAATACCTTAGCCTAGGTTTGTCAAAATATATTGATTTTGACATACCATTCATTGTTTTTTGTTTGACATTTGACATCTACTAGAGAATTAATGTCAGTCAGTAGTAGTTTGTGGTAGTAATTGATAGTTATTCTTCCAATCTTAAGCCTAGCACAAGTATTAAGGATAAGACTAGAACTAATATTAGAAGCATGAACTAACTATGAGTGACAGTCGGTTACATAAAATTAAGTGATAACCAAAATACTAATGAATATATCAGCTTGAGGTATCTAATTCATCCGTATTTTATTCTATTACGTTTATATTTTAATTATTTAATTTTTACATTCTCTGGAGATTTAAATAATTTCAGAACACTGCAGCCCTTTAATAGAGAACACCATTAACGGTTATGAAGGTTCGTAAATACACGAGAGTTTAGTTAATATGTTAAAAGTAACTTCACCAAATAAAATGACAGAAAATGTTCATATTTTTTCCTCAAGAATCGATAACCACACACAAATTCGAATAATATAAAACAGAGTTACGACATCGAAAGGTCGGATTGCATAATATATAACAGGTATTTATATTTATTTTTTAATAATTAGTTAAGCTGATATGTTTAATGTAGTCCCCAAAAATGCCTGGATCTCCAGCCTATCTATACTGTGACCCGCACCCACCTTACCAGGACCCGTGATGCAACTATGCTTGTGTCACGAGCCGATTTTAAGCATGCCTGCTCGCATGCTTATTGGACGGAAATACGACGCAGAACGACTACTTTTTCCTTTAATAGTTCAGATTCTTTAACTCTTTGAAATATAACCGTTGACAGAGGATTTTAATTGTTTATAAAAGAAATGCGTCTCATACATCTCTACATTATGCATGCAATACCAAATATTAAAGGTTGTCACATGCTGTTCCAGAAGCTCAGACTTATATGTGTTAACAAAAATAGATATTTCATGATATATATCGTATGTTCACAAATAATTTTATTACTTTTTTCTTTAACTAAGTGACAATTAGGATTATGTGACTTTACAAATTGATAGGGTATGATTGATTAATGTTTCATTAAATATTGTGATAAAAAATACAATTAAGCAAACTTTGGACAATGACATTGATAACACTTAAAATTAAAAAAAAATGGTTACAAACGATATCACAGCAGATAGTAGAATAATATAATATTTGAGTTCGAAATTTAGAATACAATTGTGGTTGAAAACATTAGTATTAACAGCAAAATAAAACATTAATCCACCATAACACACTTTTCTCTTAACCGAACGCACGTTTCGCTAACTATTATCAATAGAGAGTTTCAATCAAGTTCTGCTGATGATGCTAACATGGTTACCGAAGAGCACTTCCAGTGTTAAATGTAATGTGTTTAGGTGTAATATGGTGAATTAGTGATTCATTTTGTCGAAAATAAGTCTTACTTTTATCACTAATTTTCTTCTTAGTTACAGTGACAACCAATACTGATTTATTAGAAGTACAGTGGCGTCATTCTATCACACAGTAAGTGAATTATTTACTGTCAACGAGTCTTTTATTTAAAATCTTTGATAAAAATGTTAAAGAATCTGATATTAAAGAATAATGCAGGCGCTACATATCTGCATTTTGTGCCTTCCAAGGTATAAAAAAGCTCTATAGTTTTTAAACTAATTGACTTATTCATCATCCTATTACAACGCAATGGTATTTAAAGACTTCTTATCCTTGGACAGGCTTGATAAATGTACATCTAGAATGATAGTAATAGATAATATATCACATAAAAGTCACACGAAAAGCACTACGACACTATACTAAAGAGAATTTATATATCGATTTGTCAATCTCTAAATGAAACCGAAAAAAAAAATGTTTATATTCGAACTCTATTTCGGCTGATGCTTGATGTTCGTTAGTAGTTACAAAAAAAACATTACAAAATTATATAAAAATAATTGTTAAGATTAAAAATTAACATCTTTATAAAGTAATACTTATTAAATAAATATATTAATATATATTAGGTCTTTCTACCTAAATTTAAACTTTGGTTAACTAACTCATGTATCCATATTATCTCATTAAACGACATCTCATTTGATAAATGTATTTTTATATTTAATTGACAATTTCTTGAAACATTGTTGTGCTAGTATCAGTAAATCCTTTTCATTTATCATATATTTCTCTAAAAAAAACTGTAATTGTTGTGCTTTATACGGATACACGAGCTTTTATTAAGGTACAGAAAAATATTCTAACCAATGCTAAACTTAACCCTATTTACCTAGATATAATTTTTTTTCTACTTATAATTTCATGCATTTCTTTATTTGCAAGATAACAAATGCTTGGTATTTATTACTATAAGGTAATACTATTAATAATATATATTAAGCAAAAGCGCTATATCGTATTAATTTATCAAAATTAAAATCGATCTATAGTATTTAATGTATGCTTGACGATACCAGATGTTAGTAGATAATGCGGTATAGAAAAAAGCAATAGCATTTTAATTTCCTAGATAGATGTCCTGTAAGAAAGTCACTTTATACGAAAATTGATATGTTTTTTGATGGACTGTCCTCGAGTAACAAAGAGAAAGAGTAAAATTATAAGGTATTTTATTTTTTATACATATACAGAGTGATTTAATGTCAACGAAACATCTTTTACCAGATAAAAGAAATAGTTTTGATTAATTTTTGATATTATAACGTATTAAATTATAAAAACGATACGAAATTTTCACTGTTTTGATGAAATTGATATTGTTGCTAAATATAACAAGTTAAATAAAAATTGTATATCTGGAAGTTTCTATTAATATCTTCAAATAATTCAGAAGATAAATGAGATAAAAACTTATTTGGGTAAATCTGTAAATAGCAACTCAACAGAGTCAAGTCAACATAGAACCACCCTGTATTATAATGAATGTTCATATTTAAAATTATTTTAAAACTTTTTGTATATTGATATCATTTATAAAGTTGAGCCTTTTATGTCTAATAAAATATTATGTCTAAGGTTCATTGGGATAAAGATTTTATAGTGTCATCAATAATGTTCGCCATTATTATTAATGTCATCCACTAGTTTTTTTCGGATAAATGAGACCTTAAAAAAGACCCTCAATTAGAGATTAATATGTTCATTAAACATTTACCAAAAAGTTTTTAATTAGGTATATTTTGAAAATTATATTTAATAACTATTAATTTGAACGCGGGACATAGGTAATTCCATGTAAATTATGAAAAAGTCAAATATTATCTCCCTTATCTTTTATGCAAAAGTTGTATTAC
Source organism: Sitophilus oryzae (assembly GCF_002938485.1). Classification (NCBI taxonomy): domain Eukaryota; kingdom Metazoa; phylum Arthropoda; class Insecta; order Coleoptera; family Curculionidae; genus Sitophilus; species Sitophilus oryzae. Next base: position 1,883,376 of record NW_022146169.1, on the reverse strand, counting down.
ACTTTTTTGAAGAGGCGTTAAAGTTATACTATCGTCTAGAATTTTGTTTTATTTGGAATAGGCATCTAAAAGTTATTTGGAAAAATCTACCTTCAAATTATTAAAAATTTATAATACGGCCCAGAGAAAGCTACAATTAAAATACCAGAAAAAATATGATTTTGTCATTGTCAAATTCGATGTCACATTATTTTTGTTTACAAGAACTTATGTGGTTTGAATAGAGTGGTTAATGTTTTTCTGAATTTGAATGATCATCTACAAAAGAATTAGTTGAACGGAGAATAGTATTCGCGGTGTATGACTTCTTTGCTGTTCATTCACATATATCCACAATAATTTAACAAATAAAAGAAATATTTGTAGCGAAAGGAATTTTATTAAACTATACTAATTAATAAAATGTTTACATAATCCCATTCACAGCCAAACAATACCCCAAAGGATTGTAAAATTCACGTCTCACAATACAAAGCAGTTAAGGCGAGAATATTTAGCATTCCACAGAGATGTCGTTTTCAGTCCATATAGATTTCTGTATTTAATTTGCTAATAAAGACGGTTTTTGAGTGTGCTCCACTGGAAGAAGTCGTTCAGCGAAAGAATCTGTGGTCTTTTCCTACTGTATCCCTAATAGACAGGAGTCAATGTTTTACTTTTCTTTAGCATGAAGAATATTTAAGTAATTGTTGTTTTCGGCTTTGGTGAACTATCCTGACATACGATTTTTCTGAGAAAACGAAGTTTATGTTACCTTAAAATGAACTTCTTGAATTCTTTGACTAAAATCTGATGCGGAAAAACATGTTTCACATAAAAAATATCCTTAAAAATGTTGTTATTTGATTTTTATAGCAAATTCCAGGGCAAATTCCATAACCGATATAATGAAAGAGTCGCGGACTTGTTTATATCCGTTTCTATGTTACGCTGACAGTAGTGAAGGTCGAATTTTGACAAATATTGCGAATTGATACATGGTTGTCAGATCAGCTAGTAAATTATCCGGAAACACGCTGTAAGCGTGTTTTCATTTCCTTGGTTTGTGTTTGGCTTAGGTTGAGTTGGTTTGGTATTGATTGGTTTGATTTGGTTTTGTATTGTTTTTTTTGTATTGGTTCATTTTGTATGGGTTGGTTAGGGTTTGGTAGAGTTGGTTTGGGTTGGTTTGGCTGTTTTCTTTCTTTTTATCTGTTTGATTGATATTTTGTTTCACTCTTCTGTTGTTTTTTTAGTTTTCCCATACACACATTACCAACGCATTTTTATTATTAAAAATGGCTATTTTTTCAAAATAAAAATAAAAAACAGAAAAAGAAAATTCAGTGGAACTGGCAACATTGCTTTTCCTTTTGTCGCTGTCATGTTAAATGAAGTGTTACTTCTCCATAACGTCAAATACGTGTCATAAACTACTAAAATTAAATTAAAATATTTTAAAATTCTGTGCATAATCTCCATTTATTTTTATTTAAAGCTACTATTAAAAATGGTTACTTTTTGATAAAAAAAGAAAAATGCAAAAATCGTGTGTCAGGATAGTTCACCGGATTATTTTTGTCTTCATACTTCCAAGTGCTTAATACCTTAGTGCCTTTAGTTTCAAACCACTGATTTATTCTTTAAACTATTGAATTATTCGGTTTAGACTTTCGGTAGACTGAGCTGCGAAAATATCTAACACAGTGAGTATACCATTTCCAGCATAATGCCGTTTAACCATCGTTACTTTTTCAGAAGTTGCGAAAATGATAATTATTTTATACAAAATGACTCTATTTGGTACCTTCAAACTTTTGTAAAGAAAATGCATAGATAAATGAAACAAGTTTAGATTGGAAAGTGCCCATAAGGACAATGTAAACACTATTTGGCGCTATTCTTGCAACGGTCGCGACCCAAAACTTTTGAAAATTTCGGAGCGGTTCGGCTTTTTCCGGAATTATATCGCCAAATATTGTTTATTCAAATTTATTATTATTTTCGTTTAATTTTATAAATAAAAGACAGTGTGTTGCATACAAGAAACTTTATTTTATATAAGGACGTATGTATGAAATACCTATGAAACATTGTAAACCGATGTTATGCCACGATCCACGATGGTTTTTGCAGTTCACAGTTCACAGCACAGCTTTTTAAGTTTTTAATGCCACTTTTTCACAATTATCACCGGTTGGAGTAAATAAAACTTGAATTAAACTCACAAGATAGCAATTATTACTTTGAAAATGGACGCTATAAACACTTTTCGGAATTTCTTTAATGAGAGCGGTTTAGATTTTGAAAGATTATTATGATTTTTGAAGATTCTGACTTTGACAAGAGAAAATTATTTCTATTTTTGTTTGCCGTTCTTAGCGACCTCTATAGCAGCGCCATATCGCGTATAACGGTCGCGACCCAAAATAATTTCGCAACCTAAAATTTTTACGGGCTTTCCAATCTAAACTTGTTGCCTTTATCTATGAGAAAATGTGACATCGAATTTGACAATGACACAATCACATTTTTGCTGGTATTTTAATTGTAGCTTTCTCTGGGCCGTATTATAAATATTTTACTAATTTGAAGGCAGTTTTTTGCAAATAACTTTTAAATGACTATTCCAAATGAAAGGAAATTCTAGATAAAAGTACAACTTTAACGCCTCTTCAAAAAAGTCTCATCTGGGGAGATAATATCTGACCCTTTCAAAATTTACCACACGGTATATTATTTAATTTTAAATGTTTAAAATGAAAAATTAATACTACTCTATTGATGACAGTATATACACTACAATGTTTTTTATGCAAGGAATTTTGTACATTGAGTTTAAATACGAACATTCAAAAATCATTAAGATTATTTACTTTAAGAGGAAAAAACGATTATATATAATTATAAAGATATAATAGATTCTAGAATACTTAAAAAAAACTTTTAAAAATAGGAATAAGTAAAATTAACAATTTCAATCATTAGGACCTTCGTTTTATATAAATGAATTAGTGATATAAGGGACACTTGGGTAAATTACAAATATATAACTATTCATCTAATTTATATTTTATCGAAATTCAATAAGGCACAGGTCCGATTCCATACGGATTTTGTTTATCTTCAGATTATTTAAATTTGTCACTTTGAAGTAAATAAAAATATATTTATGTGACCGGATTTAAATATCTGAAGCGTATCAAAATACATATATGGAAATATCCTGTACATATCTAATAATAAGTTTTATAACTGATTAAAAAATCGTCAACTTTATAATAAAATTGGTTAACAATATCTAGAAGATCCTAACGCGTCAATAAAAACTAATGCCTGAAGAATGTTCTTATAGTAAGATGAAAAAAATTGATATAAAAAATGGACGTTTGTATTATTTTTTTAATAATTATATTGACAATACTGAGAGCATGTTAGTAATGACATTTACTAATTTAGCTTGCCATGCCTAGCTTCATTTTATTGCTAAAAGTTAATGAAATCAAGTTTAAGAACTTCATTTTAAGGTACTAAGTACTACGACAGTTTCAAAGAAAGCTCAGGGGAAAAACTATATTTGTTAGTAATAACGTACGACCAATATTCGCTCATGAGGAATGTCAATCGTACCCATATCATCTAATAATTTTAAACTTTAATCTAAGACTTAAATTTTAGGGCACCTTTGGTTTAGCTTATTTTTTTCTTCATTTAATGTATTTAAAGACGATAGTAGCGACGATCTCTACCAAAAACATCTTGGATAGAGTCGTCCTCATCTAAAAAGTCGAGATGTTTCTTTTTACTGTTCTGCAAAAATCTAAATAGATCAACTACAATAGATAACAGATATAGGTTAAGATTTTTGTTTAGAGTTATAAATGGTTTATAAGGTTTCCAGTCCTGTGGTCGGAACACCACTTAACAATGACCAGCCATGAGTGTCGCCTTCTGTCAAGTGCTGAGCGACATGTAAGAATTAAGATTGTCCATTTTCTTCTCCTTTTGTTCCCTGAAAATAGTACAAAAAAACAATATCAGTTGAGGATAAATATGAGAAAATAAATGCACACGGTGATTAACACTTTACGCTTTAGGTTAATACCAGGAAAATGGAAAATTGGTGGTAGTGGTTCAAAAAGAACAGGTAGGTTTAGAATTTGTAAAAATGGTAAATGTGACGCCACGAATACTGTTTATTCCATAACATTATTCTATATCATCTTTACATGTTTTCAATTACAAAGTCGAAAGTTTTAGCAAATGTTACGCTATCAAATCTATTTTTAAATGATACAATTTATTTTTTTTTAACTTTTAAACAAAATAAGTATATGCTTTTCTCACTACGACAAAAAATGACATGGTTGTGGAAAAAACAATTTCGATGACTTCGTATTCACCATTTTTAAAACTCTGGGAGGCCACTATACAGGGTGGTCCGAACTGTATTCTTTCTTCTGCAGATAAAAATAAGTAAAAAGGTTCGTATAAATGTATGTCCTAAAATGATTGGTTTCAGAGATACAGGGTGTAGAAGTTTCATTATTTTTATTTCGATGTTTTGAAAATAATTTTTGAACTATTATCAATATTTGGATGAGAATTGGTGTTGGGGTTTTTTGACATGAGCAATTTGATTTTGATGTCAATATGACTCCTACTTGTAGAGGGCACTACCTACATATTTTTTAACTGGCTTGAAGAGTAATAACTTTTCGTCCGTACCTGTATAAAACTACTGAGTAGAAAAATATAAAATTACGACGTTCTTTACGTAAAAATTTCTCTTGTTAAAAATCGCTACGAGTAATGGTTCTCGAGATATTTGGAATCGAAATTATCAATATCTGTCATCAATGACATAAATTAAACATGTTGACTAAATAGTTGAGATAGACTGAAATCATAAATTTGAAATGTGTTTGTACCAAAAGTTCAACAGGAACTGTTTTATCATCACTTTTTCGAAGAAAAATTTATGATTAATTTTAAAAAATAAAAAGTTCCCAAATTTATCATTTCAGTCAAACAACTATCTACCCAACATGTTTATTTTTTGTCAATAATGATATGTATTGAATATTTCCATTCTAAATATCTTGAGAACGATTACTCATAGCGATTTTTACCAAGAGACATTTTTTACGTAAAAAATCACGGAAATGTATATTTTTTTACTTAGTAGTTTTATACAGGTACGGACGAAAAGTTATTACTTTTCGAAACAGTTGAAACACGTGTAGTGGCGCCCCCTACAAATAGGAGTTACATTGACGTCAAAATCCAAATTTCTCATGTCAAAAAACTCCCAGACACCAATTTTCATTCAAATATTGAAGTTACTTCAGAAATTATTTGGAAGAAATCGAAATAAAAATGAAACTTCTGCACCGTGATCTATGAAATTAGGCATTTTTTGACATATATTTATACGAACTTTTTTTACCTATTTTTATCTGCAGAATATGCTGCAGAAGTTTCCGGAATACAGTTCGAACCACATTGTATACAAAAAAATTATGTCAACCAGTATCTTTAGAATTCCATCGATCAATATCGCATTTTTATTTTACATCTTCGTGGTATTAGCCAAAGACGCCATGTTTGAATTACCTTGTTCATCAATAAATAACTAGGCGTTAGTAATATGATAAAGTTTAGATTTTTTCTCATTTAGCAAGAGAAGAGTATGATTCGTAGAAACGAAAAAATGCAAATACACATACCATACTAGCAATTTCTAGAAAGCCAACACAATAACAATTTAAATAAAAGTAAATTAAATTATATAAAAATAAAAATGTAAAATAAGCTAAACGTTTAACTCATTATATTGTCGCTGGTAGATATGTTGTTATCTTATTTTTCATTTACGAAAAACATATCTTTTATCAGTTTCAGCAAAACAAAAACTCAGCAATATTAAGATTTTTGTTTGTTTATTGTTCTATGTAAGTAATTCGGTGATAAGTTATTAGATAAAATATTTGAACAAAATATTCATCATAAACCGCCATATTATGAATATTATGAATTAAATAAATAATAGTAAATACATATATTGAGAGAATTCGATTTGGAATACTCAATTAGTATACGACTAAATTTTGATTTTGTTTTGCAAATAAAGTCGTAGAAAGTTAAAACTTAGTTTTTGGTATTTCTTTTATGTTTCCACTGTGCTAACTTTAAAAGGTGACATTGAGTATCTATATTAACATAAAATCGCAATAATATAAAGCCCTTTTAAAATTAATATTACTCATTTCAGGCAATTTTTTAAAAGTAAATTTCAAATTAAGTTGAATGTTTACAAAGAAAAAATTATAGGAATGATGTAACTTCGATAAATGGGAGACTGATTAATATTTTGAGATACTTATGTCAACTTTGGTATAACTCAATATAATTTTATTTTAAAAATTAATTGATTTCATAATTTCAATTAAAAACATGACCACTAAATAAATATTTTAATATTTGACTGATGATCGGACTCCCATTCCGTTTCCTTTTTACCGTGAGAAATGGCTTCTGTTGGATAACATTTACGGAATTTTATTATTACTTAGAACGATTAAAATCGGTATATAATACCTACTTACGTAAAATTTACAAGAGAACAACTTATTACGTAATAAACTTATTTTTCGGCATTTATTTCTTTAAATGTCAAATATGACAGATACTCGAGAGCAACACATTAAATTTTATTGTAAACTCAAACTCAAAAACACCAAAGTAAAATTTCAAGTAAAGCAATAAAAAAATCATATGATGGGGACTTTATTTGTTACACTGTAATATGGTAAATATCGAAACAAATAGAATTTCGAACTTCCATTGCCTTTATTTATTTGGATTAACACAACATTTCCGTCTTTATGTCAAATCAGTTCAATCAGTTAAACTTTATGCCATCGAGCAATACCATATGCAGTGACCAAGACTAAATGTTGAATTAGATAATATTAAAACAGGTTTGCTTCAGAATGATTATTCTGAAAAATTCTTGGACAAAATTATATCAAATTATAGAACTGATTTATTGGTTCATCGACCTGAGGAGGATGCTCTGTCTCTCTCTCTCTCTCTCTCTCTCTTGACTATTCTATATGTAGAAGGAACGTCAGAAAAGATCAGGCGAATAGCCAAAAAGTACGACTTTAAAACTGTCTTCAAATCTGGATCGACTCTAAGAAGCTTTCTAACAAAAACAAGAGAAATAGTGCATCTACCTTATGAATGCGGCGAGTTGTATATTGGAGAGACTAAACTTCCTTTAAAAGTACGATTTATCGAGCACAACAAACATGTACAAAAAGGTGAAACAATGAAGTCAGGTATTGCGGACCATGTTTGGTCAAAACAGCACAATATAAAGTGGTCGGAAGCTTGGATTGTTCACAGGGAACCCCATTGAAAAAAGCGTAAATTTAAAGAAGCCGTTTTTATAGAAAACAATAATAACATCTTTAGCAATTTTAGTACGGAAATATCTATGATACGGAAACCACTGATAAAACGCACCAATGCAGGCATTCTAAGTGGACAACCTCACGGTTGACTGCACCCAAATTATTCATATATAGCTGTAGTATAAAAGCTCTCTAGTTTTAGGAATTAGATTAGTTTTACACTTGATAACGGTCAGTAATCCTTCTGACCGAAAGGTTGTGTTAATCCAAATAAATAAAGAGAAGTCCGGAATTCTTTTAAATTCAATACTGAATCATTGTCTACCATATTCAAAGAAACGCTAAATATGATGAGCATATTCGTTATTTATTTACAATTATAACTTAAATTGTAAAATATAGAGAACATACTATATTATTTTATTATAATGGTAAACACAATATAGTTATCATATACAACAAAATTATGAAAAAAAAAATTAAGTCATAATAACGACTTTATAAAGAAATTAAACTTCTTTGTAGCCTTGAGAAACTAAATATCTTACTCTGTTGGCGTTTGCTTTATAACTGAGATTTTTAATTTTGAGCTAAAATAAAGTCAAACAAAACAGATAAGCTGATAAAACTTTGCTTTTACGTCTTCACGACGAGGTCACTATTATAAATTTTATTATAACTTGTAAAATGGCGAAATACGTCACAAAGTTTCATATAGTAAGATGATAAAATTCTTTAATTATGAGTTAGGTGCCGCCATATTGTTAAACTTCTTTGTTGTTCTAAATCTCTTGCCATTTACTATTTTTAATATACTAAAAGATAGATGGAATGCCTTAAAGTAATGATTTTTTTCTCGCCTTTGTCTATATTTTTCTTAACACCCAGGGCAAGTCATGGGTGTTTCTCAAAAGTGGCTCACTCCTATAACTTTTTTATTACTTTAGATAAATCGATTGGTACGTTAGTATATGACATAAATCAAGATTGACTGACGTATTCTATTGTTTCCTGCCACTTCCTGTTTCACCGGAAATGACTACAACTTGGGATTTTTAAATGACGCCCTCGGTGCTTTTTTAATTTATTCGATAGAAAATGAGTCACACTGAATAGAATATGTCAAATTTTGACATTTTCGCATATTTGTTTATTTGGAATTATAACAGGCGGTTCATAACGACAATTTAACTCAAAATACCAAGTGTGTGGTATCAAATTATTCATAAAAAATGCTTTTTCAAAAAAAACAATCTCGTTCCTTTTGATAAAATTGAGATATGATGAAAATACAATTTGGGTATCCTTTAACCGGCCAGGATAGGACACGAAAAATATTAGACGATCATATCTCGTTTTCCAAGGATCCTTGATTAAAAATTAGTGTTTTTAACACAGCCATGGCATTGTAGATTGAAATTTAAAATGCGATTTTTTTAAGCGAAAAATCAAAAGTTGACATATGATATTATGTCATTCTATTCAGAGTGTCATTTTCTATCGAATAAGAAATACCGAGGATGCCATTTAAAAATTGTTGTAGTCATTTCCGGTGAAACAGGAAGTAACTGAAAACAATTATTGAATACGTCAATCAATCCTGTCAATTTATGTCATATACATACCAAATCAATACCGTCAACATACCAAATCTCGATTTTATATCTGAAAAAAATAAAAAAGTGTGAGTCACTTTTGTACTGATATCAGGTATATTGACTACCTGAATTTTATTTTTATATATATTAGTATCGAATTTGATACGAAAACGGTTAGTTATCGACAAATATAATTATTTATTAATATCTTGAAAACATATTTTACTACTTTAAATTGCTTAAATCATAAAAGTAGAATAAGAAACAATCTATCAAATCAATATATGAAATAAGCGCAATATGAGAAATAATTTGGTCGAAGTATTTTAATAAGTATTATTTATAAAAACTTAAGAAAACAAAATAAAACAAAGATTCAGAACTAAATAATGAAAACCAAAATTTACAATTGAATTTCTTATATATTAAACATGTAAAAAATAAAAAAAATACATTACTACTGCTACTGGTGCGTTGATGGAAAAGTGCCTATTATCAAACTTATCTTGAAGATAGTGTTTTTTTTCGCTACTGGAAAAAAATGTACAAGAAAAAATAGTAATGTTTATAAATACTACTGCCTTTTATTAGTAGAACAAATTTGTCTAACCGACAAAAATGCTTGACATTCCAGAGGTATATCTCTTTCAGTCTCCAGAAGCAAAAAATGCAAAGTAAAAAGAAAAATCTATTTAAGATATCTAAATACAACTGTTCAGGAATACTAGTTTTTAGCCAACGGTTTTCTTTGTGTTTTTTATGACAGAAGGAAATATACTTAACTCCTGAAAACGTTAAGCATTTATGTCGGTTAGCCAAATTTGTTTTCCTAGTAAAAAGCCACTGATAAGCTGATAAATAAATAATTATTTTATTTTGTAGATTTATTTTTCAGTGGCAAAAAACTCGACAAATGAAACCACCACAAAGGTATGTTTATCATACTTAATTTTTTGAACTAATTACTTAAAATAGTATACTTTTATTGCGATAGAGTGATTAGTGTCTAAAAGGAGTTTAACAGGGACTAAATGCTACGCTCTTTGTAACTGCTCACTCTCCATTGCTAATGTCAGATCATATTGAAAGATCTACCAAAGCTAGTCTGACGAGAGGTAGCCCCTAAAATATATTCAGGTGAGAGGTTTTTCAATTTTATGCAGGTTTACGACTGAATAGTTGTTGTTATTCTTGAACAAAAAATATATATGCGATACCAAGTAAACTTTTAGTTACGTCATCGATGGCGCGATTATTAAATTCATTGTTGCCAACCATGGACATATTCGGCGGCATATTTCACTTAATTTAATTTTAAATTTTCCGCTGGCGATTCAGGTGGTAACTCTGCTGTAAAAAAATGTCAAATTGCCACATTTATTTATTTATTTCCTGACATTTTGATTCGTTTAGACACTTTAGTTTTGTATTACTAGTTTTTAGTTTATGGGAATTGGGTCGTGATACTTTAGCTTAAAGTTTTTTGCTTTCATCGGAATTTTTTTAGAATATTTTGAACGGGAAAGCGGTAGTAAAGGCCCATTATGTGGTTAATAACTGTTAACCCAATAATAACTGTTTATATATTTCTAATTAATTCGTATTTGTTTCCAAAAATATTTTGATTAAAAGAAAATATTCAAAAATCGGCTTAATCACGCGACTGAAAGTTTATTTGGTATTATCATATTTGTTTTTGTTAACTAAACTATTTACTATTGTTATTTGGATTATTATTCTCTATGCAACTATTCTGAAATTTAAACTGAAATAGGGGCAACGCCAAGCTACGTCGAAACACCTGTTAAGCGACGTTAGACGATGTGAATGGATGGACGGGTGACCGTGTGGAAAGTCTGTTTGTGTTCCATGGCAAGAGTGTAAAATCTATTGACACACTCTCCTCATTCGCGCCGGTTATAGGCCGGATCAAATCGGATATAACGTAAGTGAGAGTGGATTTAGACACTTGCCAAGTCGGTAGGCCATTGACAATGATATGGCAAAAGACCGCGGTTCGGATTCCGCTTAAAAAAAGTAGGCCCCGTCCAGATTAGCCTGAGCAGCAAAAAGGAGACGTTAACACAATATTTACTTTACTTAACTTAAACTGAAATATTACATCTACATCTGCTGTGATGTTTTTTTCATCTACTGTGATGTTTGACCACATGGTTTTTATTTGATCACATTATAATGTATTATTTAGAGATAACTACTAACACTGATAAGTACGATAAAGGCACGTTTTTCATTCTAACTATACAAGACTACCAACATAACAACATTAACTACAAGGCGCACCGACAAAGAGTGCGAGACAGACCGACCTCTGCAGCCGCCACCGCCGACGACATTTTGGTCTTGGCGTACTCGATTCGAATGGGGCCGCGGTCCGACGACAGCAGGAAGGAGCCCTGCAGCTGGCTGAGGACGCGCGCCGCGCCCCCCGCGTCCCTGTACTCGACGAAGGCGACGGGCGAGGCGCCGCTGGGCGTGGCCGTGGGCGTGGCCGAGGCGGACGCAGAGGGGGGCGTGGCCGCCGATGCGCCGTTGGGCTTGGCTGCGTGCACGCGCAGGCGGCAGAAGCCGGGGAAGCTGTGCAAGAGAAAGAGAGAGACGGGTGGGTGGATGCTCGTGGCTGGTGTTCTGGTGGTGGCTAGTGGCGGGCCGGTGGTGGTGATAGTAAAAGGCGAAGACCGATTTCTAATAGCTAATACTCATTCTGAGTTTTATTAGTATAGTGTCTTTATACCGGACGTTTGTATAGGTGTTCCTTAAACTTTTCCTTTAGATAAGGGTGACACTAAATATTAAAGGCTTTTTTTCACAGGTTTCATTTGACTAATATTTAGCTAAATATCGAAAACATTTTGTAGTCTACCAAAAACTGATGTTTTTACTGCAAAACGTTGAACGGACCATCAAAATATTCCAATTAACCATTTTATTCCTCGCGCATTCTACAATACTTTCAATCTTGAAGTTTGGTTAAACTTAGTGAAGTAATTTTAGTTGTTTCAAAGATGCATTATAAATAAAAAATCCGACACTCAAACTTTTCGTGAAATATCATTTCGTCAATGTAGTTAAGGTATACCCAGTTATAACGGTTATAACCTATTAACGCTGAGGTGCAAATGCAACTTAAAATATTCGCTTTTTAAATGTGACTTAAGGTGCCCTGTGGCGTAGAGGTACAGAGCTCTCGTCTACCAATTCAAAGGTTGTGAGTTCGAATCCCACAGCCGGCATTTCAGCAACCGACTATTTTTAATAAAATGAAAATAGTTTGGGTACCTAGGTCGACTCAACCTTAAATGAGTACTTGGGATTCACAATCCTCAGGTAGTAATAGGCGGTTGAAGCGTAATGCTAGCCACATTACCTTTCTTGTATACCGAACGGCTTTAGTATGGCAGGCTGTATCTGGCTACTCCCAAGACGTTAAATGCTATATACTGGAGTTATTATTACATAAATGTGACTTAACGACAATATTGAATATATGCAAAAAAATTCCCTTAAGTAGATCTTAAAAATAATGTTAACCGTTAAGTGAATGTAGCGTAAACAGCTTAAATCTGATACATCTCTTTCGTTATTGATCTCAAAATTGCATTTTATATTAACGAGTTTTATTGGTCTATACCTACATTTATTGGCTGGCAAAACAATTGTTATAGATGAAAACATATTTTATATAATAATAATAGCTCCCGTATATAGGTACAGCTTACCATGCTAGAGCCGTTCGGTATACAAAAAAGGTAATGTGGCTAGCACGACGCTTCAACCGCCTATTATTACCTCAGGATTGTGAATTCCAAGTACTCATTTAAGGCTGAGTCGACCTAGGTACCCAAACTATTTTTATTTTAATAAAAATAGTCGGCTGATGAAATGCCGTCTGTAGGATTCGAACCCACAACCTTGAGATTGACAGAAGAGAGCTGTACCTCTAAGCCACCGGGCACCTAAACATACTTTATTATGGCACCAAAAAAAAAGAGTGTAATTGAGACATAAAATATTGATGTCTAATAAGAAAATGAAAGAACATTTGTTATGTAACAGTTGATGCTTCAAACATTAAAAAAAATAGTTTAAGTAGCTTTGCTGACGTTAAACTCAGAATGGATAATGGCAATGGAAATCGTTCTTCAATGTGGTGCGGTAAGGCTAATGCGCATTGGGCTATTGGTGGCTTGTTATTGTGATGGATATTACATCGACGCTATATTTTGAAAAAAAAATTCTGAATGCGAAAGTCTATAATATAAAAGTATTAGAATATAATTTACGAAAAACATTAAACAAGTTAAGCCTCATTCAGAAATAGAGGAATAATAGAAAATAGTGGAATAAATTAGTGGTTTCAATTATACTTTACGATCATTCGCAAGGTCTAAAAATCCAATTAAAATTAGCAGAATATAACAACTTGCTATAGTCTGTTGTATCTATAGAGAAAGCCTAATAATTAGAATATTAGACAATACACTTTTTATTTCTAACCACTATTTCTTTCTTGATTGACGGATGATAATCGAGAGCAAAAATGACATTACGGGCAAATTTTGAAGTATAATTAGCGGAAAAATTAAAAGTTTTTTAACTTTTTTTGCTGATTGAAAATTACTACGACTAATGACATTCCGAATGCTTACGTTGAAATGAAAGGAACAAACTTCTACACTAATTAAAACCACTAATTTGTTCTACTAATTTTGATTTGCTGAACGAAGCTTTAAGCTTTAAGATAAAGATTGAACTTAATTAAGAAACTCGAAATTAGTGGAATAAATTAGTGGTTTCAATTATACTTTATAGTTATGAGTTTACACGAAGTGAATGATCAATTACGAAGTTTATAAAAATCCAATTAAAATTAATAAAATACCCTAGGAATAGCTTCCGGTAGTCAGTTGTATCCATGGAGAAAGTCTAATAATTAGCTTATAAAACACAATCAATTTTTTTTATAACCACAATTTCTCTTGAGGAATGATAATCAAAGGCCAAATTGACATTGCTCGCAAGTTTTGAAGTATAATTAGTGGAAAAAGTTAAAAGCTTGTTAACTTTTTCTACCACTAATTTTGATGTTTTAAATGTTTACATTGAAAATGAAGAAACACATTTCTACGCTAATTGAAACCACTAATTTATTCCACTGATTTCGAGGTTCTGGATGAGGCTTTATAAATAATAAGTTATATAGATAAACATATGGAAAATAACATTTAAATTTCTGATTTAAACATATTTTCTTATTATTTATTATATTTTAGATAACAAACAGAACTATTGTTTTTTTTTGTTCAAAATATAGCTATGTCTCTATAAAATGGGAGCCACTTTTACATACTACTGAATATATTTATATTGCCAACAATTACTTGCGTCTCATATTCTTGAAACTGATTGAAGAAGTTGGTAATTTTAACATAAAGATATTGTTCTTTTATTAATTGATATGGCTAACAATTTTATGGAACAAAATGGTTAAGAATTCTTGGCAATACCGTTAATTTGCTTCTACTACTGCAACTGTAATGTGTATAGGTGCTGATGTACTGTGCGATAATATTTTAAATATAACTTTCACAATAATTGAGTTAATCAAACTTAGAATTCATGCTAAATTATAATGTAAGTAATTAAAACTGAATCAAAGTGTAATGAAAAACTTATTTAGAATAGTCAAGATATTTTAAGTATATTTACTATGACTCACTAGAATATTGCATTTAAAGTTAATTTGAATCCGATTAACTAACTGTTAGTCGTTGTTTCGTGTGTTATGAACAAATATTTGTTCGATTAAATATACAGTGTTACACATATATTCCACGTTAAATAGAATTTTATACTATATCAGCTATTATTATATTCTATTATAAATACGATTTGAGCATCGTTTAACCGTCGCGGCCAGAACAAGACACGAAAAATATTAGACGATCAAAATTATTTTTCCAAGGCTCCTTGATTAAAAATTCGTGTTTTTAGAATCGCCATGGCACTCTAGACAGAAATTTAAAAACATTTTTTTTAAAGCGAATGTGTCAAAAGTTGACATATGATATGTCATTCTATTCAGAGTGTCATTTTCTATCGAATAACGTAAAAAAATACCGAAGGTGCCATTTAAAAATCAAAAGTTGTAGTCATTTCCGGTGAAACAGGAAGTGACCAAACAGAATTGAATTCGTCAATCAATCCTAATTTATGTCATATACTAACACACCAAATCCCATTTTTTTTATCTGAAAAAATAAAAAAGTTATAGGGGGCTAGCCACTTTCGAGACGCACCCGGTATACAATGCAACTGGTTTATTAAACGATTTTTAAGTTTTAATTTAGATACAAATTTAAATGTGAAGTTCTAAACACATATAACATATATCAAAGTTTAGTTCTTTATGAAATACTTTCAATTTTATGTCAAAAGTGACATTTGGAGAACGAAAAGTATAGTATTTCTGTCACTTAGTTGGAATAGATTGGGATTCATAATTTTGGCATTGTCTGGACAAAGGAATTAAGAATCTCAGTACTTCCAATTGATTTCGGAAATACTATGTTAGTATCATCAGCAGATGATTAAAACTAACCTAATCTACAAATTTAGCGTTTATTAGGCGTTCTGTCGGCAATGAATAGGCGTGTCAAACTAGCCAAGCGGGTCAAAACCAACCGAATGTAACTATTAATTACCAAAACTAGAGCAATAGGAACAGGGTACTGGAAAGAATTGGACCATTTTCTCTGTTCATACTATCTTTACATTTATTAATTTTGATGCTCTCATATGTATCTAATTGTCTGTAATTTGAGAGTTGTTTAATCCATTTTTAATTATTAATATCTATACAATATCTATATTAATAATTGCAGTAATTTATTATTAGCACTGTCCACTATAAACGCTCAATTTGTAGATATTAGTTTAGTTTTAATCATCTGCTAATGATGCTAACATGGTTAGCAAAACGCGTTGGTGTATTGTGCTGAATTAGTGTTTTATTTTGCTGTTGTAACACCAAAGGCTCTAACTTTCATCTGTAACCTACTAAAGAAAGCTGGAAAAATCTGGAAGTTTTAGGCGCTTTTATTGATTTTGAAAATCAGTGTTCAAATAAGAGGTTCAGTAACTTCTTTTTTACCACAGTTGGTATTTCGAGATATATTTAATGAATTAAAAAAATATTTATAAACCAAACATTCTACTCGAACTTGTGTGGAATATATATGTAACACTATATTTATATTATATTTTAAAGGCATTTTTAAAATTATATGTTTTCCTTATTTCAAATTAATAATGTTTTCCTTATTTCTTTTATACTAACCTGGCGAATATTTCTTTCAGCTCGTGCTCAGAGACGAACTGGCCCAAATTGGCCACGAACAGCGTGGAGCACGGGGGATTGCTCACCCCCAGGGCTGGCTGCGATGAGTTTGAGCCTACCGGAGAAGCCAGAGCCGGGCTAGGTAAAAAATGCGGCAGCGAGGCCGCGGCGTGTACTGATGTCAACGCGGTGGGATGTGGCAGAGACATTTGTGGCTATACAGAAGAAAATACATTATTTATTTATTGATTTATTTGTTAATTTTTAATATCTAACAACACAAAAATTATTTAGAGAATTAGAAAAGAGTTACTATTGTCTAAGTTTCAACTCTATTTTTTAAATTATTTCATTAAAACGTTTAAACTGATTATGATATATTTATATTAAGAGATTTTTTATTATATTATAAATACATTTACTTCTTATAGCTAAGTCAGAGTAAACATAAATTTCTGTGTTATTTCTTGTGTTGTTAGATATTAAAAAGAGACAAATGAGAAAATTATATATAGTGCTAAAAAATAAAAATAATTTATTAATTTTGAAGTTTCTTTTAAAATGTTTATTTTAACAAAAATGGCTATTGTATATATAGAAAGAATGAATATAACAGCTATATTTATATCTTTATTGGGTGTTAAAATAATAATAATCACTCTGATTGGACATATCAACGTTTTAGTGCATGTTCAGTGGCGTAGCAACCGCTGTATCAGCTGTATCAATGATACAGGGCCCAGTAACCTGAGGGGCCCACCGAGCAGTAAAAAAAATATATACCTAATAATTTTATTGTTACCCTCCTTGATTTTAGTTTCATAATAATTTCTTGTTTTTACTTTTATGTTTGTTTGTTTGTTTGTTGTTGGTTTTTGGAACGAATATTTATTTTATTTCTGTAGGTATAATTTTACCAAAGACCATACGTTCCCTGTTTTGATATTTATGTTTATTGTTGGAAAGAATGTTTATTTTATTCCTGTAAGTAGAAGTTATTAATCAATAATAAGCTATTCTGATCAGACGGTAAGTTTTTTTAATTTATTTAATCCCCCCCCCTTCCCCATGGTCCTGTCTCGGCAGGGGCCCCCTGCAAAATTCGTGATACAGGGCCTTTTCAATGCTAGCTACGCCACTGTGCATGTTAATGCTATCTAATAAGTAAATTACTACACATATATTCCTCTGATAAACTACGATACTTTGTTTATTTACCTAATTTTACTCATATTACCAAAAATTCTCTAGAATTATTTCTCCTAATAAACATTCAAAAGGGATTGAACTGATTACATTCCCAATTGTTCCATGCTCGACGGGGAGGGTCGAATCCTACAGGTTAATTAATAATGTACGGTAGACCATGGTACATTGGAACTGCTTCATTTTCCCACTTCTCTCTCCATCGCTCATTTATAACTATTTTGGTGCAGCTCATGTGCAGTCTTCAACGGAGGGTGTCTTGATCGTAGTCAATTCCCCTGGATGTGTTGAACGACATCATGGACTTGTAGCTGAGGGTTATTCATTATTTTATGAAACTCTCTGACCAAGGCATGTTCTCTGTGCAAATTGGGAGGAGCTATGTTACTAAGTGTGGGCAGCCATATTGTATGTGTTGGTCTAATTGTCCCTGATATAGTGCTCATAGTTCGGTTTAATTGAGTATCGACTATACGAGTGTGTTTGCTATTGAGCCACACTGGAGCGCAGTATTCTGCCATAAGATACATCAGGCGTGGAAGCTGATGGGCCCCAAGTTGTTCCGCATTCCGCACTTTTTGTAGTATGTTGTTAGTGCGTCATTCTTGTCAAGTGTTCTTAAAATGTAAGCGTCCTATCCAGAGTAACTCCGAGATATTTTGGATGTTTATTATGTGTGAGTAGTTTGTTGTCCAAGCACTGTAACATCACAGTTACAGTTACAGTATACGCTGTAAATCCGATGTTTTGTAACCATCAAATAATATCAGCTATACTTACAATTGGATGGGTTGCATCAAACGTCACAGATAAAAAAGGAATTCTGTCTCTATATTACCTGTTCCATTGTCAACAATATTTGTTCTGATAATTTCGATAAAAGTATAGATCAAAAACCTTAAAGTATTTTAATGGCACAAAGTTTATGATTAAAATAAAACAACAAAAAATTAAATGAAGCATATAACATATTTTATGGAGCAAGATAATAAATAGAGTAATAAACGTAGCTGAAGCAAGCTTGTACAATTATAATGTTTCAAAAATAAATAACTGAATTCTATTTTTCAATTTATCTAATACTCAAAATAGTTAAAAGAGTACGTAACAAACTTGGATATTTTTTAGAGACCATTTTGGCTAATCAAAGTTCCGAAAGGCATCGGGCCAAATTTCCAATTGAAGTCGTAGCGTTTTCCACGGGAACAATGCCAAATCCAGCAAACAGACAACGGAAACTCATCCTCGACTTAAACAATTCAAATTTGGGAAAATGTCGCCAATCCGATGCTTTATAAGCGCCAAACATTAGTTATGCTCAGAACTAGATGAATCCACTTTATTTATTAGGTACGTCACGTTGCATCAGGTGTTGAAAATAAAAATAAAATGAGTTTTGCTTTTTATTTTATTATCTCTTTCTTTGATTACGAAAATTGTTCTTAAGGTGCGTACTCACTAGAGCATTCTGCTCCGAACGAACCAAACGAGTCGAACGCGCAGAGCCGAATTCGGCAAGTGAATACGTGTTCGCGAGCAAAATTTCACCGAACCGAGCACGCCAAACATTTTCGCCGGCTTGTCGGTACATGCATTTTGCTTAAAGGGGATGCGTTGTTCAGTGGGTACGGAGGTTCGTTGCATTCATGGTGTTCATCCTATTCGGAGCATTCGCGGCTAAAAATTTTCATTGTTTTGATTTTTCTTTGCTCAAACGAAATGGAGTAGAATAGAGAAAAGTGCCTTCAGTTAATAGACATTTATGAACAATATCCAGTGCTTTGGAGAATCCAATGGATGGATTGTACTATAATAAAGTTAAGAAGTTTGATGCGTGGAGGCAAATAGATGAGATCATGGGATGTGCTTCTGGAGAAGCAAAGAAAAAAATTGAAAGTCTTCTGGCAAGTTTCAGAAGGGAGAAGGCGAAAGGAAAAAATCTATTT
Organism: Sitophilus oryzae; assembly: GCF_002938485.1. Lineage (NCBI taxonomy): Eukaryota > Metazoa > Arthropoda > Insecta > Coleoptera > Curculionidae > Sitophilus > Sitophilus oryzae. The sequence continues at coordinate 1,863,866 of NW_022146169.1, read as the reverse complement.
GAACGGGAAAAGATACATTTACACAAATTATAACGAATATAACAATAAAGCTTGTTTTTTTAATGGAAAGATTTGGCAAATGTCACATGATTTCTAACGTAGCTGTAACGAAGCAATCACGTTAAAAATGTCAAATTTTTATTTAAAAAAAAACAGGCTTAACAGCTTGTTTTTTATTTACATGGAAATAAAAATTAAATACAACTGAACGTGGGAACACAGCGAAAGCAAAAAGCACTCTGAACATCGCGATCTTTTCCTTATTGAGTTCGTTCGTGCGCGCCAGCTCGCTTCGTTCGTTCGGACCAAAATGCTCTAGTGAGTACGCACCTTTATACATTCAGATGTAAAAAAAAATCAACGGAAAAATGTTTAGTCTAGTTTGAAATGTTATATATATTTTTTTTATTTTTAGCCATATTATCTTGATTTTTTTAACGAACTGTATATAAATATATCAACTGTAATTCGTAAACTCAGTTTATTATAAACTTTAGTATTTGACTTATTATAAAGGGTTAATCGAAGAGTTGTTTTTTACCCTATCTTTAAAACACCTTGTGCTATAATTTTGTGAGCAAATTTTCCTATAACATTATTTTTCGGTCAGAACCATGTCTCCTGATAATTTTGTTTTCTGACTCATGTCAACACATGACTTGGTTAATTTTTAAAAGCAAAATGAACTTGCCACAAACATTTTGCAATTTTTTCAATTATCTTTACTTTTTTATGATATTATTCATTATGACGAGGTGGCTTTGGTGATTATTATTGTGTATGATTGAATATGGTTCTTAGTGTAGAAGATTGTGCAAAAACCATTGATCTTGTTGAAGATGGCCGAAATTATAAATATTCGCTTGGTCCTTGAAGAAGAATGGGAAAACATAAAACAATATATTTGCATCCTCGATAACAGTATGAACCTACGCCTATAGACAGAACCGAGGGAGGCAATACAAAGTATTAGAATATTTAAGTATTAAGTTATTTGTTTGTTTGTACAGGGTGTCCTACTAAGAATTAGAGTTGCCGCCTCGAAATTTCGAGATAAAACATTATCGAGACGAGACGAGATAATGTCTTATCTCGAAACGAGACGAGACGAGATAATGTCTTATCTCGTCTCGTCTCGTTTTGTCTCGTTTTTTTTCCGACTTGTTTAATATATCACAATAATGCTTTATATTACCTAAGGGATATTTCCTACAGGATTGAAAAAAAATAATGATGATTTTTTTTTGAAAATATTAAATATATTTTTTTTAATTAAACATTTTTTTGTTTAATATTTTTCTATAAAGTATACCAAATTTTTCCTAATCATTATAATAATGCAGTGCGTCTCAACACTATAACTTTTTTATTTTTTCAGATAAACGGTAAAAATAAAAAAAAAAAAAAAATTTTGTATGTTAGTATATGACATAAATTAGGATTGATTGACGTATTCATTTGTTTTCAGTCACTTCCTGTTTCACTGAAAATGACTACAACTTTTGATTTTTAAATGGCACTCCCGGTATAGAATGACATATCAGATGTCAACTTTTGACATTTTTGCTTAAAAATAAATCGCATTTTAAATTTCAATCTAGAGTGTCATGGCTGTGTTAAAAGCAATATATTTTAATCAAGGGGCCTTGGAAAAATAGATTTGATCGCCTAATGTTTTTCGTGTCTTGTCTTGGCCGGTTAAAAGATGTCCAACTCGTTTTTTTAATCATATTACAACTTTTTCAAATGGATCCAGGGTGGCTCATTAGCATATTTGGAAAAAGCATTTTTTTACGAATAATTTGATACCACACACTTGGTGTTTCGTCAATAAATCATATGCGAGAAATGGCAAAATTTGATATATGATGTGTCATTCTATTCAGAGTGTCATTTTCTATCGAATAATGTAAACAAATACCTAGGGTGTCATTTAAAAATCAAAACTTGTAGTCATTTCCGGTGAAACAGAAAGTGACCAAAAACAATGGAATACATCAATCAATCCTAATTTATGTCATATACTAACATACCAAATCTCATTTTTTTTTATTTGAATAAATAAAAAAGTTATCAGGGTGAGCCACTTTTGAGACGCACCCGGTATACACCTAAGACAACTTTAAGAAAATTAAAAAAACAATTTTTTTTCGGCCATCCTATATACGGACATCCCTATACACACTAAAAAAACATTCCCATTTCGTTTGTTTGTTTTCGTTTGAAATTTTCAATGACTTTGAAAAAACAATGGAAGTAAAGATTAGCTCTAACATAATATTAAGATCGACGTTGGACGTTGGACACTAAGTTGGTTCTAAGTTTTCAAATAAATTATATTTATTTAGTTAGTTTGTGTATATTTTCCCCTATTTGCTAAAATAAAGTGGTGGGGGACGGTTAGATCTATCTTTTTTTAAATGTTAATAACTCCGGACTGGATGATAAACGAGAGCTCGTTTAAAAGAGCGTTTCTTACTCTATATTATACCATAAAAATAATAATAATAAGGTTTTGAACGTAGACGCTAGGGGGCGCTTTCTTACAATTTAACAAACATAGCGCGTTAAAAAAAACGATAATATATGTAATTTTAGCTGATAGTAAAGAGTAGTAAAAGCTTAAAAAGTCAGCGAAAACCGCATCTTGACCGAAGATCTTAGCAAAATTATAATAAATACCAAAAAATAAGCCCTTAATTACCTTATTTTTACAACACGGTATAAGTAGCCCTCTTGATTATGCCCATTCTAACAAAAAAATAAGATAGATACAGTTAGTTTATTTTAAAATCGACGAAATACCAGAATACCATAATACCAGATGTATTAATATCTAATAATTAAGATATTAATAACAGTCAACAAGAAACGATGATTCAGTGAAGTCATGGTAGGCTTTGGAAAAAAGTTGCTTTTGACGTTTATACTATTACATCAATCTCTCTTACAGCAATTTCTCATAGCCTCTTTAGTTATTAATATTTTTTTCCGTAAGCCCTACGGTTAATACTTTCCGAGATACAGCCGAGAGCTATTATTCTTAGTGGGACACCCTGTACATTTAGTTGTTACAGTTATTTTTTTAATATTCTTAGTTCTGTTAGTGTTACTAATGTTTATTAAAACCAAGCCTGTATCGTGTTACTTTTTAATGTTTTTTAAATTTTAATATAATGTTCTAATCAGTGTCGAAATGACATTACGACAATACCTCGTGATATTAAAAAATAATATCATAAAGTAATGATAGTTGAAAAAATTGTAAATTATTGGTGACAAGTTCATTTCGCTCTTAAAAATTAACCAAGGCATGTGTTGATATGAGTCAAAAAACAAAATGCTCAGCAGACGAAAAATATATATAATGTTTCAGGAAAAGTTACTCACGAAATTATTACACAGAATATTTTAAATTTAAGGTAAAAAATAACTCTTCAATTAACCCTGTATAATATGCCAAATAGTAAACTAACTGGGTTTACGAATTAAAGTTGATAGATTTATATACAGTTTGGGAAAAATCATGAAAATAGGGCTAAAAGTAAAAAACACTTTAACCTTGACAAAAAAATTTCCGTTGCGTTTTTTTTTGCATCTGAGTGTATTTTAGATAAAATTCGAGATCAAAAACTCTTACTCCTTTTATGGAGCAAAAATTGTCATTCAAACGAACAGACAGCTATATGGAACCCAATTTTAAAATAGTAAATAACTAGATGGTATTTTGCAATATACCTAATAACCAAACTCCTGTAAAAAGAGTTCAAAATCGTGGTTTAATTTTTTAGAAGCTATTTGGACTAATAAAAATTCCGAAAGGCATCGAACCGGTTAAATTCCCAATTGTATTCGTAGTGTTTTCCATCGCATCAATGCCAAATCCAGCAAAAACAGGAAACAAAATTTCGCCCTCGACTTAAACCATTCAAATTTGGGGAAATAAGCCGCCAATCCGGTGCTTTGTAAGCGTCAAACATCAGTTATACTCACGACTGGATGGCTTCACTTTAATTAGTTTTCACGGCGCATCAAACGTCCAAGATAAAAAACAGGATATCCGGTTTTTATATTATCTCTTTCTTTGCTACGAGGTACGTTCTGATATTTTCGAGAAAATTCTAGATAGAAATCTCTCAATAATTATACAGGGTGTTTCAAAAAACACGTGCCATCTCTCGTGGGAAGATTTCTCACGTAAAAATAAGATTTATTTTTCGTATGAACATAGGTCCGATTCTGCATTTTTTCATAGCTACAGGGTGTTAAAGTTTTAATTATTTTTCGATTTATTATAATTTTCTTCCAAGTACTTTTAGTGATTCGAGTGAAAATTTGAGGGTAAAAGTTACTATAAGTGCTACATATTTTAATGCTTAAAAAGTGTAGATATATTACATCAGGGACGTGCATATGAGTTATCACTGGAATATTTTTCAAAAAAAAAGCTTGTACGCCACTGACTTTTTTTCTTTTGATATCAACATTTTGTACGTCGTTTAATGCCAATTAAAAATTATCTCTTGATATTTTGTCGAATTCGGCCTCCTTGATGAGATAAATGCAATTTTATCAATCACAATTAATAAAATTAATAAATTACATATTTTACCTGATTTTTTATTAAATATTATTAGTCCTAGTTAGTATAACTATTAGTCCAACCTACAGCAATTTCAAATAAAAAAATAAGGGTATATCAGATAATTACAAAAAAACTAATTTCAAAAAGTTTTAACATCCTGTAACTTTAAAACTATGAATTTCCATACCCATATTTATAGGAACTTTTTTTCATATTTTTTAAAACTTTTTTTTAAAGGTTGCTATTAGACTTGGATCAAGGCAAATTAATAAAATTGCGTTTGTCTCATCAAGGAGGCCGAAATCGACAAAATTTCAAGAGACAACTTTCAATCGACATTAAATTGCTTACACTATTTCGCTAACAAGAGAAAAAAAAATCAATGGCGTACATGCTTCTTTTAGAAAAATATTCCAGTGTTAACCCATATGCACGTCTCTGGTGAATATGTCGACACTTTTTTAGCTTTAAAATATGTGGCCTTTATAGTAACTTTTACCCTCAAAATTTCATTCGAAACGCTAAAAGTACTTGGAAGAAAATTATAATAAATCGAAAAAATATTAAGACTTTAATAATCTGGAGCTATGAAACAAAGCAGAATAGGACCTATGTTGATATGAAAAATAAATCTTATTTTTAGGTGAGGAATCTCCCCACGAGTGATGGTACCTTTTTTTTGAAACACCCTGTATAAAGCAAAATTTGAGGTTAAATGAACAGAAACCAGTATTAATACAAGCACACTTTCCAAGTTATCTAATAAGTGAAATCGATAAAAGAAAACATAACAAACGCAGTTAATTTTTTAGAAGTCAATTATTCTAATAAAAATTTCGAAAGGCATCAAACTACTGGTTAGATTCCCAAATGTAATCATACTGTTTTCCACCCAATCAACGTCAGATCCTGCAAAAACTGGAAAAAATTCACCCTCGACTTATTTCGTTCAAACTTGAAAGAATAATCCATCCATCTGATGCAGCGTCAAATGTCAGTTATACAGGATGGTCCGAACTGTATTCCGGAAACTTCGGCAGCATATTCTGCAGATAAAAATAAGTAAAAAAGTTCGTATAAATGTATGTCCTAAAATGCTTAGTTTCAGAGATACAGGGTGTAGAAGTTTCATTTTTATTTCGATTTTTTCCAAATAATTTCTGAATTAACGTCAATATTTGGATGGAAATTGGTGTCTGGGTTTTTTTTGACATGAAAAATTTGATTTTGATGTCAATATGACTCCTATTTGTAAGGGCGCCACCTACATATGTTTTAACTGTTTTGATGAGTAATAAATTTTCGTCCGTACCAGTATAAAACTAATGAGTGAAAAAATATACATTTCCGTGACTTCTTACGTAAAAAATTCTCTTTGTAAAAATCGCTACGAGCAACCGTTCTCGAGATATTTAAAATGTAAATAGTCAATACATGTCATTATTGACAAAAAATAAACACAACATAGACTAGATAGTTTTGACTGAAATAAAAAAAAATTGGGAAATTTTTTTTTTTAAATTAATCATAAATTTTTCTGCGAAAAAATCATGGTCAGTTTCTGTTGAACTTTTGGCACAAAAACATTTCAAATTTATGATTTCAGTCTAATAACTATTTAGTCATCATGTTTAATTTATATCAATGATGATAAGTATTGATAATTTCGATTCCAAATATCTCGGGAACCATTACTCGTAGCGATTCTTACCCACAGACCTTTTTTACGTAAAAAAATCGTCTTAAATTTATATTTCTTTACTCACTAGTTTTCTACAGGTACGGAAGAAAAGTTATTACTGCTCAAACGAGTTAAAAAATATGTAGGTGGCGCCCTCTACAAGTAGGAGTCCTATTCACTGAGAGAAAAAACATTGTAAAATCAAAAAAAATACTAATCAATCAAATAAAATCAAACATATTTTGGCCTCATTAATGGTCATAATTGAATTAATAAGACATCTATTGATTTTATGCATATACTCGTACATATAAAACATTGTACATACTAAGGGTCGGCATTTATGGTCTTGGGTGCCGGTTTTCATGTGTACGAAGAGTACGGTCGACCACGCTTAGTAAAATAAAATGTACTGAATAAAGACAGAAGGCTAGTATTTTCCCAAGCGCATGGAATCTAGCGTCAGATTAAGTAGTTATGTAATAAATACTTCGTATTTTTGCTCACTCCGACTTACTAGATTGCCATAACGACTCACTCCTATACACGTAAACGCCGACCCAAAGGTTCGCTTGCCAGCGGGGTATAAAATATTGTACATGTAAAACAATAAGGAAATGCCAGTTTATTTTGAACGTGGTTCTTTTAAAATATATAGGGTAATAATTACTTTAAAAGGACTAAATATTAGATATCCGATAAAATAGTATTCACTTTATTTCGAATGCTTTAATTTTTATTATGTATATAAAACAATATTATATTATCAGCAATCGTTTATGAAACAAATAATTAGGTAAATCGAATTCCATAGAAGGAGTTAATTATTTTAACGCGATTTATTGTGCATTTTACAATTCATTTTTTTTTCTGAGTGTTGACATCAAAATCGAAGTTCTCATGTAAAAAAACTCCGATACCAACTTTCATCCAAATCTTGACGTTACTTCATAAATTATTTAGAAAAAATCTCGAAATAAAAACGAAACTTCTTCACCCTGTATCTCCAAAACTAAGTATTTTAGGACATACATTTATAAGAACTTTTTTACTTACCCTTTTACTTTTATCTGCAGAATATGCTGATGAAGTTTCTGGAATACAGTTTGGACCACCGTATATATATATATATACTCACTGGATTTGTCCACTTTAATTAGTTTTTAAATCATATTGCATCAAATGTATACGAATAAAAAAAGAAAAAAAAAACAATTTCTGTAGTATTATCTTCTTTGGTTATGATAGGTGTTCTAATATTTTCGATAAAATTCAGGTAAAGTCATAAACTTTTAGTAATTTTAAGAAGAAAAGTTTGTGATTATAAGAGCAGATATCAATGGCAAAAAAGCATATATCAAATATAGTCAAATTCTACAAAAAGCAACCAAACCAAACCAAACCATTCAAATTTGGGGAAATAAGCTGTCCATCCAAAGCTTTGTAAGCGTCAAACATCAGTTATATTCACGACTGGATGGTTTACTTTAATTAATTTTCGAACTACGTCACGCTGGCGCTGTATCAGACTGGAGGATAAAAATCATATTATTACTGATTTTAATATTATTTTTCTTTAGCTACGCAATTTGTACTAATATTTTCGGTAAAATTATAGATAAAGACTGGTAATTTAATCTTAATTTGATCTTAGACAACGTGTGTGCCAAAAAAATACAAAAATATTGTTTATTCATTAATAGTAGTTAGATGGAAATTAGATTAGAAGTAGTTTTTATTAATAGAAGTAAAGTACATTTTTAAAGTTTATACGGATCGGATCATCTGAAAAGGGTGGTCTAGATTTTAACGTGTAGACAGTATACAGCTTAATAAAAAATTAAATGTATTAAAAACAGATAAAAGTTGGATTTTGCATCAAAATTTTTAATGGCACAACTAGGCATTTACGAAAAATGTTGCATCTAGGGCTGGCACTTTATTTTTCACAATTAGTTACTCATTTCCCTATAGCTGTAATGTATTACAGCTATATTTAAATATATTATCTTTATTTCAGTAGTATACATAAAAGCTTTAAAATAGTTTTTTTTCTACACACATTTCACTACAAACGTAAAAACTGGCAACACTGCATGCCGCTTTTTATTTTGTCTCTCTGTCTGTCAACAGGTGACTTATATTTATCTCTGTTGCATGAATTACAACACGGACCACGTAGATAAAGTGTCCAGGATGGTATATAATATATTTTATATGTATTTATCATAGGACAAAACTGAACGGGGCCTATAATGACAAATGAGTGGTTTTGTTCTATAGTCATTTATGCATTCTACTGTTTTATCTACTGTTGTCAGATCCCGTATCCATATAGAACAATAAATACTTTAGTAATAGTGTTTTAAACACACCTTATATTCGCTAGAAATATATTTTTTGTTCAGCATTTGAGTTTATCTCATACATAGTATTTTTGATAGAAAATCTGTTTTGGTTTGGTTTGGTTCTATATCTTCTTTTCAGTTTTCCCATTCATTTTCGTTTTTTTCCTGATAATCTTGACTGTATTTAGAGCTAGATTTGGTTTTCCCTCAGCTATACTAAACGTACTAATTTTCTAATTATCGTCATTTGTTAGTCTTCATATTCAAACAGCCTCCTATTACTTGTTTAAATGGCTGAGGGTAAATATATTGTGCTACTAGTGATGTACCAGCTCTGAATCTTGGTTGCTCTGCCAGTTCACCGGATAGTACTTTCAATCAATATCGTTTCTAAGAATTTTGCAATAGATCGTATATAAGGGGCTGCTGAATATTTTGAGTTATTGATTTACATTCCATTTCTAAAAAAAACTTGAGGTATTCTACAACTACCACTACTACTACCATTACTCGCTGACGAGTATTTGACACGCATCAGAAGATGGTTACGCAAGGCGTTTTCTTTCATGAGCTTTTCTGTGACTGAAAAGCCCCATACGTGATGTTATCTCTCTTCCACACTCCGGACATATAAATCTCATTACTTTGTTGCCTGTTTAGTTTTTGGTTGCCGTTGGTTAACTAAGTTTACAATTCTCCTCCATTGCGTTCTATTATGCGCTGCTTCCTCCCACTGATGCTGCATACTTATCCCCTTTAAGTTTTCATAAAAAAACATCCTTGAATATTTTGAGTTGTCCACCCGGTTTTCTCTTACCCTCTACAAGTTCACCGTAAAGAAGAGATTTCGGTAGGCGGTTTTCTTGCATCCTGCATACGTGGCCAGCCCATCTTAAGCGATATTTAATAATTATGACTTCGGCGCTCCCGCAGCTGAATTCTCGCAGCTTATATTCTACACTAAATAGTAGTAAACAGTCAATATTAAAAATATTAATTAGAAATAGTACACAATAAACCCTACAAATATGCTAATTTCATCATTAAGTTTATCAGATCGAAGGAAACAACCATCCGATGACCGGTTTTGGAAATTTATTTCCATCATCAAGCCGACTTTAAGAAGCCGATCCTTTCTTAGATCGAAGGATCCAGCAAAGTAAGCCAGATGATGGGAGTAAATTCCAGAAACCGGTTGTCTGATGTTTGTTTCCATGCATCGGTCTGATGAAGTTGATATTGATTTCAGTGAAGAAAGTAGCATACTTGTAGGGGTTAAAGCCTCCCTGTACACTCTTATTTTATATAGAAGATTTTCACTTAGAAGACTTACTACTGTCACGTAGATAGAAATATGCTTGAATATCAATTAATATAGACGAAGTAGTAAAGTAATTCCTGTATGATCTTAGATAGTTTTGGCATCTGCATTTGAAAAGTTCTTCACCAAAATATTCGCCACCATATTCAAGATTTTTGAACACGGGTGGGAATGATGGTGCAATTAAGTTGCAACAGAATCCCGCTTGTTATACTACTAACGTGATTCAAAATAAAATAGTGCAAATATTCATTAATATAGACAAAGTAATAAAGTAATTCTTGAATGTTCTTGGTGACCCATTTTGAAAAGTTCGGAAATACACCACCATTTTCAAATATTTTGAATGAGATATAAAAGATGAAGCCATTCAATGCCGTCGAATCCCGCTATAGATCTTCTACTAACACTATTAAAAATAAAATAGTGCGTAAAACGTTGATATGTCACTTAATAATAAGACAAAGTAATATAAGAGTAAAAAAAAATAATTAAAATTGTGTAAAGAAAAACGAGAGCCATCTATCGGAACTAACGTGGTGGTGGACTGGTGGTGCTCCGCCAGCGTCCATCGGACTTTTGTCCGAAGATAGTCAAAGATAGGAACGTACTGGCACCTGGGGATGCAAGGCCGGGTGCACGAGGGTGGCGTGCTGCAGGGCCGCCGCCCCCGGCAGTTCCGCCGCCGCTGCCGCCGCTGCTGCCGCCGCCGAGTAGGCCAGGGGGTGGTGGTGCCACAGTTCGGGTCCGCCGGGGAAGAAGGGCGCGCCCAGATCTGTAACATAGACTTTAATTAAAATTAAGCATCTGTACTGGCCGAGTACGGTCGCGTGGGACACTGTACAATAAGGGGGCGATGAATGATTATACAGATAGTTAGGTGCATGGGTATGTGTGAGTGTGTGTGTATGTTGTTATTTACATTATTATGCTAGTGGTTGTTTAGGTTAAAATATTAACAAGTTTTCAGCTTTTTAGAGTATAAATGGATAATGTTTATAATGAAAATTAATACTGAAAAAAATTAAAAAATTATGAAACTTAAAATAAGCAAAGCAAATAAAGAAACAGTAAAAAATGACATAAAAGAATTTAAAAAATATAAATAAGCGTATATAAATCAACATAATATAAACATAAGCACTGCGTTAAGAATCAGTAAATGTGACTAAATCAAAAATTTTATTTAACAGTAACTCGATAATAAATTGTTTTCTTATTTGCTGCAAGCTATTTAGCCAATACCGTATTAAAACTTTAATGTCTTTTTGTTTTACATCATACAGTAATGTGTCGTAATATGATTAGATAGCAGTTTTAAATATGAACTATGATTTTTTTAAAGACAGTTTATAGGAAATTTTTAAAAAGATCCGTTAAAAGGCTTTAAAGAAAATTATAATTTTCTTAAAAACCTTTTACAGTTTCCTATTTTTGATTTTCAATGAGGGAAGGATATACTTCTTGAGCCGTTTTTTTAATGGTTATGTAAATTTAGTGTTCAAGGAATTAAAGGGCTTTAAAAAATGTGTTGTTTTCTGAACCATCTTTATTATATAATAATAATAGCTCCCGTATATAGCGTTTAACACATTGGGAGTAGCAAGGTACAGTTTGCCATGAGAGCCGTTCGGTATACAAGAAAGGTAATGTGGCTAGCAAACTATTTTTATTTTATTAAAAATAGTCGGCTGATGAAATGCCGGCTATACGATTCGAACACACAACCTTTGGATTGGTAGACGAGAGCTGTACCTCTACGCCACCGGGCACTTCCCGGTGGCGTAAGGTGGTAATATATACCCGGTCTATATTAATATAGCAGGTTTTTCTCAAAAGTGGTCCCCTATAACATTTTTATTTTTTTTCAGATTAAGAAACAAGATTTGGTATGTTAGTATATGACAAATTGGTATTGATTGAAGTATTCAATTGTTTTTTTTAATGATACCCTTGGTATTTTTTCACTTCATTTGATAGAAAATTACATAAATATGTCAACTTTTGACAATCTCAATTAAAAAAATAGTATTTAAATTACAATTTAGAGTGCCATGGCCATAAAGATAATGACAATTAGACTCGAAATACCAAGTACATAGTACCAAATTATTTGCAAAAAAAGCATTTGCCATATATGTTACTGAGCCATCCTCGTTCCATTTGAAAAAAAAACGTTATTATTAAAAATAAAATTTAGACATCTTTTAACCAGCCAGAAAAAGACACGAAAAATATTGGACGATCAAATTTATTTTTAAAAGACTACTTGATTAAAAATTAGTGGTTCTAAGAGAGCCATGGAAGTATAAATTGAAATTTAAAATATAAAATTTTCTTTAATAGATGGGTATCTGATATACCGTTCTTATTTAGAGTGTCATTTTCTATCGAATAAGGTAAAAAATACCGAGGGTACCATTTAAAAATCAAAAGTTGTAGTCGTTTCCGGTAAAACAGGAAGTGACCAAAAACAACTGAAAACGTCAATAAATCCTGATTTATGTCATAGACTAATGTATCAAAACTCGTACATTTATGTAAAATAACAAAAAAGTTATAGGTGTAAGAAATAATAGAGGTAAGAAACACCCGGTATACCTGAGAATGTTATTCGATGCCTGAATGAAGACATCAACTAAATTCCCTTTTCTGGTTAAAATTTAATAACTCAGCGATATCTTTCCGACATCCCCGGAATAAAGAGTAAATTGTGTGTGTTTGTCAATTTGCGAAATCAACTCAAGACGGCTTACTTGATGAGGATCAGGCCTCAAAACCGGTCATGACAGCGGTTATGGCATTTGAATTTTAATAACCTGATCTCAGAAAGTTTATTACATAAAGCAATTTTAGTCAGATTTTCAATTTAGGCAAATGTTTGTTTCATATCACAAAATTATTTAATTATTACCATTTGAATAAAGGAATTTATAATTTAAACAGTATTAGGAATAATATTTTTATATGATTGTATGTCAATTAGTACAAACATTTTACATCTCTACTAAGAATCAGGAAGATTAACCTGCGTACTAAGATTGTTTGTGAGCTAATTATTACTTTCCTTTTATTTCATTGGCTATTTTATGTTTTTTTTAATTTGCTGATTCCTTAAGATTATTTGGTATTCATAATTTTTATACATAATATTTTAAATAAATATTTTTATACATGTTCTACAGATAAAAATAAAACAAAAAGTTCCTATGAAAATATGCCCTAAAATGCTTCCCGAAGAAATGACAGCTCTCTAAAGGTAAAATAAAAATAATAATACAGGGTGGCGCAGCTCATTCGCCTCGGTTGATTATACAAAAACGGAAAGATGTAAACAAAAATATTTTATGGGTATATGTGGGGATGCAATGTGCATAATTTAAAATTATTTTGAAATATACAGGGTGTTTCAAAACTAAGATCCATACCAAAGTTATATTTTTTCTTATGGAACACACCCGGTATTTTATTTCATTTTTGGATTCTTGGGCCCAAAAAAAGGAATTTATTATAAGGGTTAAATATGTTTAAAATCTTTGGTTTTTGAGATATTTAAAGATATTTAAATTTGCATGCTACAATAGAATAGATTATTAACACCCTCTGCATTACTTTTCAGAATTAAGTCTTGTGCTGAGTTTAAAGGTAAAAAAATAAACTTTACTGAAAAATGGCATTGCTTCCTTAAATTTATACAGGGATATCAAAAATTGCTGATCTATTTTAAGGATTTATTTTATATAAAAAATTCGTTATTTCAAATGCAACACCCTGTATATTTTAAAATAAACCGAAGCAGATTCAAATGCTCTTTCAAACTATATTAGGGTTTTCTATACCTATCTAGCTCATATTTTGATTAAAAAAAAGATTAGGTAAAGGTATCCAAAAATAGGAATATTTCTGATAAGCGTTCCTTTCAAAAACTACTTGTCCTATTTCGCAGAGCTGGTAGTGTGGTTTATAAAAAACTTAATAGGCAGAAACCTGTCATGGGAAGTGAAGAAAATGAATTTGCCGTAATTGTCCCTTCTATAGAAAAACCATATATCTACAACTCATCGTAAAATAATTCAAAGACTACTTCTTCGTTTTTCTTGATAGAATAATAAACACATATTTAATAAATATTATTTATTAAACTATTGTAGGTAAATCAAATAAAAGTAAACTGATATAAATTTAAATAAGTCCATAAAATAGTTTCGATTTTGAAAATAGCTACTAACTGTCACTAGAAACTTGCCATGACGAGACTAGCCCTCTTGGTTGCCATTTTATTGAAAAATTGCTCTTTATTCAAAATCTGAGCTAGATAGGTATAGGAAACCCTAGTATAGTTTGAAAGAGCATTTGAATCTGCTTCGATTTATTTAAAAAAATACAGGGTGTTGTATTTGAAATAACGAAGTTTTTATGAAAAATAAATCCTTAGAATAGGTCAGCAATTTTTGATACCCCTGTATAAATTTAAGAAAACAATAACATTTTCCAGTAAAGTTTATTTCTCTACCTTTAAATTCAGCACAAGAATTAATTCTGAAAAGTAATGCACAGGGTGTTAATAATCTATTCTATAGTAGCATGCAAATTTAAATATCTTTAAATATCTCACAAATCAAAGAGTTTAAACATATTTAACCCTTATAATAAATGCTTTTTTTGGGCCCAGGAATCCAAAAATGAAATAAAATACTGGGTGTTCCATAAAAAAATATAACTTTGGTATGGATCTTAGTTCTGAAACACCCTGTATATTTCAAAATAATTTTAAAATGTGCACATTGCCTCTCCACATATACCCATAAAATATTTTGTTTCTACATCTGTCTGTTTTCGTATAATCAACCGAGGCGAATGAGGTGCGCCACCCTGTATATTTTGTTTATTTTTAAGAACATTGATAAACAGTTTTTTTTTTAATTTGGTACTCTTACACGCATTTTAATGCCAAAGCGAATGGCGATAGTCTAAAATTCCGTAACAGCCCTGGTTACGGAAGGTACTTTCCATTAGGGTAGAGAGTACTACTGTGTGGTACTTCTTTATCCTTATAGATACAGTAATTTCAATAAATGAAAATTAAAGCTAGAACTTTTTTTATGTAAAAAAGTGCTCTTCGTTTAGTTCGAAACAATGAATGGTTTTCAAGATATTTGCGTTTAAAGGTTCCGATGCATCGATTGTAGCATTAGCGAAATCGGGAGATTAATTTATTTAAAATAATCTTTACATTTTATCGTTTCACTAGTACTAAAGTCAATGCATCGTAATCTTTAAACACAAATATCTTGAAAACCGTTCACCTTTTCGAATTAAACAAAGAGCACCTGTTTTACGTAAAAAAGATTCTAGATTTTTATATCATTTGTCGAAATTACTGTATCTATAAAAAAGTACCACCATTAGTACTCTCTACCCAAATGGTAAGTACCCTTTTAGGCCTTTACGGAATTTTTCACAATCGCCATTCGTTTTAGCATTAAAAACTCCAAATTTCAGGAAAAACCGTTTACCAATGTTCTTAAAAATAAACAAAATACATTATTTTTATTTAACCTTTCGAGGGCTGTAACTTCTTCGGGAAGCATTTTAGGGCATATGTTCATAGGAACTTTTGATTTTATTTTTATTTGTAGAATCACCCACCAAAGCTATATACACCATTTTGTTGACACCCTGTGTATCTGACCTATATTAATAATTAAAAATTAGGATTTAAATTTGAATTCAAAATCAGTTCCAAAAACCGTTCCAATCCGCATTTAATTTTGGTTAGGTTAGGTTAACAACTGTCCAAATCGACACCTGCGTACAAATCCGATGCTGGCGTTCCCTATTACTGTTCTAGAAAGGTACAAATTTCTATGTTGGAACAAACCTATTGAGCAGATGTAAAATAAAATTGAAATTTTAAACCTGACTAAATTATAAATTAATTGAATTGCACCGTGTTGCCAGTTATATCGTGCGATTAAGCAAAAATCTGACTAAGTGAAAAGCAAATCGAAATTTATGGGCTGCTCTGTGGCCTCCAGTTATTAAAATGCAAACGCTTTATATATAATTGTATAACATATTGGACCTGATTGAGGATTAACTCGCCTGTTTAACAGCGGGATATGATTTCGGTAATTAACTTCCAATTAATAATTGATCTCTGCCGATTTTAATGGGAAAGATAATTAAAATCGATTAACTCCTCCAATGCTTCACACCACGATCCAGAAATTGTTTATATTTAATTGAAATAATGCAGGTTTGTTTTTGTATATTATTATTAATTAGATGTAAACAGAATTCTAATATCCTCTTCAGCTTAACACACATCTTTTATATTTTAATACTCTGCCATAAAATATTCAAGAAAATTTATTAATACTATTTGACCAATTACACAGAAAACTAAAAAATATTTTTATAGTAAAATGTCAATAAGTTTAGAATCTGACAGATAGAGATTTCGCAGTATCTCATTATTTGTAAATAAATTTGGCTAAATAAAAATAAAATAAGTTAAGAGCTACCCAGTATACATAAGAAACAGGTTAAAAAGATTTAGCTAGAATTTAAATAATTTTCGTCTTTATTTATAATACTTTTTTTTACTACGTATACGACTCACTCAGAGACGTTATTTTCTATAGAACGGTTTAGTCAGCAATTAAAAATTAATTAAACCATTTACTAAAACTTTTATTGCTTACAAATTCATTAAAATCAAAAGATCTAAAATCTTGAAATTTTATATCAGTCAATTATATCTACTTTTATACTTTTTTTTTCTTTACATACTTTTTAAAAGAAATATGAATGCTTCTACAGCTCTATTCAGAGAAATATCTTTCATAATATGAATTAGTATGTGTCATTTTAATACATTATTTATTCATTTTTAATGTACGAAGTTTTTTCAGTTTATTCTCAAGATCCAGACTAATAAAGAGAAACCTCGGTTTTTTTGAATGTGGGAGATGGTATAAAAATGTGTATTTCATACAAATTTTTAATTCTTATTTTTAGTTTTTTAATTCTATTTGTATAAAAATTATGTTTATGCCTCTAGTTATACGTTAATTTTTGCGCAAGGTATAAAATATATACCGAGTGCGTCTCAAAAGTGGCTCACCCATATATCTTTTTTATTTTTTCAGATAAAAAAACGAGAGTTGGTATGTTAGTATATGACATGAATTAAGATTGATTAACGTATTCAATTGTTTTCTATCACTTCTTGCTTCACCGGAAATGACTACAACTTTTGATTTTTAAATGGCACTCTGGGTACGTTTTTACATTATTCGATAGAAAATGTCACTCTGAATAGAATGACATATCATATGTCAACTTTTGACATTTTCGCATATGGTTTATTTGTAATTATAACTTGCGGTTCGTAACAAAAATTTCACTTGAAATACCAAGTGTGTGGTATCAAATTATTCGTAACAAAAAGCTTTTTCCAAATATGCTAATGAGCCACACTCGTTCCATTTGAAAAAATTGAAATACGATAAAATTAAAATACGATTTGGGCATAAAATATTAGACGATCAAATCTATTTTTCCAAGGCTCCTTGATTAAGAATTAGTGTTTTTAACATAGCCATGGCACACTAGATTGTATTTTAAAATACGATTTTTTATTAAGGAAGAATGTCAAAAGTTGACATATGATATGTCATTCTATTCAGAATGTCATTTTCTATCGAATAAAGTAAAAAAATAATGAAGGTGCCATTTAAAAATCAAAAGTTGTAGTCATTTCCGGTGAAACAGGAAGTGACCAAAAACAATTGAATACGTCAATCAATCCTAATTTATGTCAAATACTTACATACGAAATCTCGTTTTTTTTATCTGAAAAAATAAAAAAGTTATAGGGGGTGAGCCACTTTTGAGACGCACCCGGTATATACATATCTTTTTGAAGATTGTTTTTTGGGTTTATGGTCCGTAATAAAACTCTTAACACATTATTATTGTTAACGTTTCGATCTTTATTCGATCTTTATCAAAACATTTTTATTATAAACTTGGACGTCACAAAATCGAATTAAATATTTACATTTTAACACCAGTAATATAGTAAACGCCACGAATGTTTGGGAGTGATTCATCGGTCGCTACCATGTGAACTAATCTGTTCAAGGTCACATAAAACTTAATTCCAGTGGGGTGGTGTTTCAAGTCATATAATAATCAATATATAATCTGTTGTAATTTGTTGTTTTAACTGTCAAAGTCTTGTCAAAACATATATTTGGTTATAAATATAAAATGGAATGCCCCATTGGTCGCACTGCAAGCACACCAATGGACTGACGCACAAAAACGAATCAATCAAAGAAACGCGATATAATATCGTCTTTGTCAATCACGCTAACATTTTAGAATAAGTAGGAGGAGCGCAGGCAGATGATTAGACCGGGCCTTTAAAAACCTACGTCTGCGGCAAAAATTTACGTTTTTAATGTAAAAATGATAGCGCGCGTGTCGATTCTAACTTCATCAAGCGATAAATCACTCCCAAACATTCGTGGCGTTTACTCTAGTCACATTGCTACATTTAAAATCAAACAAACATATAGACTGACACATTGATGTATTTCTTTGGTTGCTCGATTAGTACCAGTACCGGTTCCCGATAGATCACCGAAGCATAAACTTCGGTGATCTATCAGGAACCGGTGTCTTGACAACTCTGTAGTAGCTGAGCCCTGAGTAAACTAGTATTTAATTTTGCGAACAATTTAGTCATGATGCTTTGGAACAGGATCTGTTATTTTCGAAACAGGTTTGTTTTGGAACTGGCTTGGAACAGGTTCATGTACTATCCTATACCAGTTCCAGTTCCAACTGTTTCAAAACACTGCGAGTGTAACTGGTTTTATTGATGTGGAACAGTTTAGAACTTGGAACAGTTTGAGACGTGAAACAGTTTGGGACTTGGAACAGTTTGGGGCTTGGAACAGTTTGGGACTTGGAACAGTTTGGGACTTGGAACAGTTAGGGGCTTGGAACTGTTTGGAACAGTTAAGTAAAAAGAACTGGTTTGAGGTTGAGAATCGAGGTCGTATATCGCTTTAGCCAGTCTAGCGGACGAGACCGTTCAGCTGTTATCTGTTATCGGGGTAGAAAAGAGCTACCTAAAAAACCAGTGTGACGGTTTATTTACTGTATTTAATTAAAATTCAAGTAAATTTTTATTATACATTTTAAATAGGAAGAGTTTTTTAATGTAAATAGAATAGGTGAAGAATTTTTTTATGATAAAAAAAGTGCTGGGTGACGTTACCAAAGGCAATAATTTTTTTGAAAAATACAGTGTAGAACAATTGGTTATTGTATTTTATAATAAATATAGTAGATATATAATTTAAACACTTCCAAGAATATAAGTATATAACACATATTTTTAGGGGTGGTATATTTCGATTCTCATGATGTTTTTTCGCTAAAACATGTTTTTGAAAAGTTTATGTTTTGTTATATATATAAAAAGTTTATATTTTGTAATATAGAGGATGCTGTAACGGCAACTTCCAACGTGGCAACAATTCGGAGAACACTCTACTGCTACTGAAACAGAGAGAACCGAAACGGAATGATACCAGTACGGTGTTAATTTACGTTTTGGAACAGTTTGGAACTGGAACAGGTTTCTTGAAACAGGTATCTTTTGCAACTGGAACAGGTTGTACCTGTTATTAAAAAATCGCTGTTTCGACCATGACTAGCACAATTGTTGAATATTGCATAGCCTAGACTATATACATACAGGTTGTCCCAGGCTAAGCATGCATTAGAAGTTTCTAGAGAACCACATTATCTAGATCGGAGATTTTTTGCACTGTTTACAGCGCGATCTATCGATTAAAATATTTTCAATATGGCGACACTTAAATTCTTTGTAAAATTCTATGAATATTGACTTAACTTAATGAATTAACTTCTATGAATATTGACTTAACTCTATACCTAACATTAACCGTTTTTGAGAAAAAAATATATTTAAAATTTTTGGACGAAAAAACTACCTGTCAAAAAAATGGTATAGCCTAAAAGTCCAATTTAGTGATTACCACAGCCACTGTGACATAAAGAGAAGACATGTGGCTATCTATTTCAGAAATTAAATTGTTCAAATGTCATATAAAAATGGCGGTCATAGGTTACTGGTTAAAATAAAAAAAATGTATGCTTTAAAACTAAATCTTAAATAACTTGAAAACGATTTATTTTGGGTATAGGAACATGTATAATCAAAAAGTAACGAATTGGAAAACCTTTTCACTAGTGAAATAAAAAAGTGGGTTTCCATTTGAAAAAAAAATATTTGTGACCATTTCTTTATCGCTCAATTCTATGACAGCTGCGGCCATTATTATATGACATTCGAACAATTTAATTTTTGAAATAGATAGCCACATGTTTTCTCTTTATCGTGCAGTGGCTGTGGTAATCACTAAATTTGAAGTTTAGGCTATACACAATTTTTTGACAGGCAGTTTTTTCGGTCCAAAAATTTTAAATATTTTTTTTCTCAAAAACGGTTAATGTTAGGTGCTGAGTGTTTAATATCAAAATTCATCAAATTTTACATAAAATTTAACTATGTAATAAAAAATGGGGGGTACCCATTTACAATAAGAAAGTTGCTGTCAACTTCCGGTATTTTCGGACGCCATATTGAAAATATTTTTAATTGATAGATCTCGTTGTCAAAGAATAATGTGCAAAAAATCTCCGATCTAGATATTGTAGTTCTTTAGAAACTTTTAATGCACGCTCAGCCTGGGACACCCTGTATATCTACTGTCAGTAACATATAAAATATTTAACCTCAATATTTTTGAACTATCCAACCAAACGGAATTTAATATAGATACAACAATATTTTACGAGACCTCATATTTTTTAAGTCCGGTCCTAGGACATATCCGTAATTTATGGGCAAACTATTGGACTTCGAACGGCATTCACTATCGCTTTGTTCAAACATTTCCAAATTTATGGATTCAACATGGATCGGACGGCAGCCGAGAGCCGGCTCGACAAATTGATATATTCCATTTCATTTTTGTTCGAAACAGAATCAAGTGAAAAAATAATTGGACGTACGTAGGTATTGACAGGAATGGGCGCAATTGTATTATTTCCAAAGCGCATATAGAAGTTTTTAATTTTATTTTGTACGGTAGTCTATTAAAAGTACAACAGTATTTATGGATTATTCATTTGTACCCTTTATTGTTACTATTTTTACACTATCATTCTTTAATGCTGTTAGTGGATTTTTCAGAAAAAAATATATTTTCTGTTTTTTAGCTTCCTATTCTAGAAATATGGCTATAAATATATGCGGAACACAAGGTGTGCTGCTTTTTTTATGTAAAATATTACAGTCTTGATGAGTGAGAGAGAAAATTTTAAATTTCTCTTTTAAAACCATCAAAAAATCTTTCTTTTGACTAGTTACCATGGAAACTAGAAAAACTTGCGGAATTTTTTGTGCAAGCTAAGCGATATTTAAGCAAACATTTTCAGTTGTGTCAGTTAAGACAAACTTTACTATACAAAACGAATGTACTTAAGATATACAGAGTGGTAGATAGCAAAAAGACAAAACAACTACTAGGGCACAAAAAGAACCTAGTACGCATAATTGTAGGTTTCGTCACTGGAAACTGCCCCACTGTGAGTCTTAAGCTTGATTTTCATGCATCCGTTATCCGACGATACGATGAATCGATATTAATTTTATTGGTTGAATTTAACGACTTCGATTGGTTAGAAACGGTTAACCAACCGAAGCCTTTAAATTCAACCAATAAAATTAATATCGAATCAACGTATCGTCGGACAACGGATGCATGAAAATCAAGCTTTAAATAAGTGCAAATATTTTCAAAGCTGGTAGAACTCGATAAAAAAAACATATTTTCTTTCTACCGTTTTTCAAAAAAGTCCAAAATAACCGAGTTAATCAAGTTTGAAACTTAAAAAAAATATTTATTATTAAAAAGTTTTGAGAGCCTCCGGATTTTGTCTGTATTTGCATCACTTTTAGTGTCGTTACCATGGAGTAAAGTCGTTACTATGGTAATACCGTGGGAAAATTTGCGGTGAACAGGCAAGTTATAAAAAGTTTTCACTAGTAATACCACTAGAGGTCAAATTATTTCCGGAAATTTTTTCGAGCTCATGAATATTTTGAAAATTATCCCGAGTCGAAGACGAGGGATAATTTTCTAAAAATATTCATGAGCGAGAAAAAATGTCCGGATTTAATTTGACTTCGTGTGGTATTCGGTAAGAAAATTCCACACCAAAGTGTGTTTGAAAATTAAATAATTAAAATGTATTTTTCGATTTTTGGTCGAATTGATTATTTAGTTATTATGACAACTAAGTGACACCCAAACCTAAAAACTATTTCAGTTTTGAAGCTGTCAAGCGGCACGGCTTAAAAAAAATGTTTCGTTTCGGTCATAAAAGCAAAGAAAATATTCGCCAAGAGATTAAGCAGTTGACACCCGCGAATACTAGGAAATCGAAGTCAAGCGTATTGAAGCAGTTTACAAACTTACATCTCAGCTTTGTAATTGAAATGTATCAAAATTATCATGTAAACAAATAAAAACCAGACTCTCAAAAAGACATTCTGTCATTATAAACGTCAAAAAATGTCCAGTATAATTCGCTGTTGGGTACCCACAAGGAAAAAATTTTCACTAAAATTTATCCGTCGCCATGGTGATTTGTCAAAAAAGCACGTTTTGATTGGTTAAAAATTACAGGTGTGGAATTTTCACTAAAATTTATCCGTTGCCATGGTGATTTGTCAAAAAAAGACGTTTTGATTGGTTAAAAATTACAGGTGTGGAATTTTCTAAAATAAACAGGAAAATTTTAAAGAAAATGCACGATTTTCAACATCTTTTTTTTTGCGAAAAAAACCTCATAGACGTGTTCCTGGGGTCGAAATATAACACCCCTAAAAGTATTTGCACTTATTTAAGACCCACCCTGTATAAATCAGATGTAAACAGAAAAATAGTAGGTTGCCACTTATTTATTAAAAACGTTTATTACGAAAATCGTGTATCATGATTATTAAAGTACCTATTTCATTAAATTATAAAAAAATTTTCACCCCACTCCATTTATTGCACAAAAGAGTGCTGATACTTTAATGGCGTTAACAAATATTGAAAAAAGAATTATACGATTATACTATTTATGGCCAAATCAAACTATAAGTAAATAAACGGTTATGCCAGAGCAACAATAATACCTAACTTATTAATTTGATTTTTAAATTAAAAAATAATCCTTAGAAATTCCTTTTTAAAAAATATCTCAAAAGAGTCTAAAACTTAGGTATAGAACATTAAGCTATGAAATATGCTTTTAATTTTACGCATAATTTGAAACTGCAATGATATAAGGTGTTTCATTTAGCACAACTGAGTTGGCTTCTACATCTAGAATAGCCGCAAGTATGCAATCTTGCAAATGCCGTATGTTAGAACAGAAACAGTGTTCTGTTGGTTTGGAAATGATGACATGACATTTTCTATATAATTTTACATATAATATGACAGCGATCTTAATTTCAAAGTCACCTTTAACACTGTTTTTTCAATCGTATTGTATTTCAGACCAAAGAAAACTGATATTAATGTTATTTTTATACGTTTTTAGTTATATTTTTATATATCCTTGAAAAAAATATTTCAATGCATTTTGACTTAAAAGAAACATATTATTTGATTTTCAGTCAAGCTAAAATGCTCTTTAACGTTATAAAACTATAAAATGTTTATCCAAGTAAATAATGTATAAACAATGTCATATTTAAGCTTTATTATCCTTTGAATTATACTTACTTTACATATACTTCAGCCCGCTGTTTATTAATGCATATACAAAAAATAAGACAAGTAAAACTTCTACTATTTGCTTGGCAACTATTTGTACAGTTAAATTATCTCTTTCACTGAATATAGTTGTTTGACGGTAATCCGTATGTATATTTAAAAATTATAACTAGTTATTTTTCATATTTGTTTATGAAAAAAACTGATATAAACTCTGTGAATGTAAGTAATTATCACATAGAAATAAATTCTTCAAAAACATTCTACAATTATATTCTATTTATATAAATCAACAAAACTTGTTATCTTTTGTTGTTGCTATTTTTATATTTTAGTAATAAAAAATCTAATAAAAACTCTAAAAGGTTAATATAAATATTAATAAAAATTTTAAAATTATATAAATATTTGAGCATAATATAATAAGCTATGATACACATATTATATTTATTCATATCAAGAAATGTGTATTCTGAGAAATTCGTAAAACATACGAAATGTTTCGGCTTTTATTGTAAGCTATAAATATTAGTACATAATATTCAGTGCATTAAGCATGAGAATAAAAATGTTCGAATTATTTTTGATTTTCATTGTTATCGTAAATTGATAAAATTAGATCATTTTAAACTGTTTGTAAATACACATTTTTGTGGAAACATTACTATACAATTTTTTAAAATTATCAATAAAAATGGATATATTGGTATTCTTAATTGTAAAGCTAATCAATTTTATAAATATATAAAATGTTTATAAATAATATATTATAAAAAGATAAACCTATAAGCTCAATTGAGTTATTTAAAACCGGATGTTAAAACTAATCTTTGTACACTTGCTTTAACTTAAAAAAGAAACAAATTGAGGAAATCTCTTCCTATTTCCAAGGAGATGATCCAATTTGTTCACACTTTCTTGAACAGGACCGATTCCCATATCCCGCCACTATAAAGACTTTCGAAATAGGGATTTGTGTGTTTATGAACCTCATTATTCTTTAACAAAAAGAGCCAAAAAAACTGGAGTTGTAAAGTTGAAAAGCCCTTTTATCTACTATGTGAATTTTATGAGTAAAAGCTTTCAAGCCCAATGAACGCTTTTCGATGTTAACCTACTTTATGAGTTTAGTAGGAAGATAAATATTGCGCTTCAAGGAAGTTGGTTAATATAGCGTTATAATATTTAATAAAAAGAGGTAAAAATGTATCTAAGAACCTAAGAATATATACCTAAATTGTTAAAATACAAGTGTAAAATGATAAACGTGTAAAAGTTTGGATGGTTGTTGGTTAAAAAAATAGTTTTTTGACGCTTTATAATGTTATTTGCCGAAGAGGGATTTTCACAAGACATAATCATTATAAAATTTTCTATTTTGGACTAATTTTCTATTTTTTAGAATACGTATATTGCTACGTTTAGTTTCTTTTTAAAATAGTTTCTTCCCCTTACTGGTTACCAGTTTTCTAATTTTTAATACAACTATCTATGTATTTTAGGCTTTGTAGATTCTACACACATTTTAAACACACTTTGAATATAATGTTCTAAAATACCTAAATTTAACATACTCTCTTTGAAATATTTTTAATTTTATATCAAAAATCACAAGGCAGAGCAGAAGCGAATTAACATTTTTTGGCCTTGATGCATTATTTTATAAAATTATATTGTTTGTCTTTTAAAGGTTTTAGTCTACTTAAACTTTTTGAAAAAACTTATAGATTAAATATTTTACAGTATGCTCATAAAATTATGATAAAAATTACACTAAAAAAAATACGAAGCGATACACAATGATTGAAATAGTCGACAAAACTTTGTTAGGGGATTTTAGGGCCAGTGATTGGTACCTCTGGAATGTCATTTTATTGACGTGTTTTTTTGAGTTTTCTTTTTCTTATTCTAAATTTACAATTTTTGACTTTATTTGTGAAATCGACATATTTTTCATTGTAAAAAACATAATAATTTTCAATAAATCTATAGTATTCAATATATCGAGTGTTTTTCAAAAGTGGCTCGCCCCTGTATTTTTTTTTCAGATAAAAAACGATATTTGGTATTTTAGTATATGATATAAATTAGGATTGATTGACGTATTCAATTGTTTTTGGTGTAGTTGACTTTTGATGTTTAAATGGCACCCCCTTTACTTTATTCGATAGGAAATGACACTCTCTCAACTTTTGACATTTTCGCTTAAGGAAAAATCGTATTTTAAATTTCAATCTAGAGTCTAGAGTGCCGTGGCTGTGTTAAAAATAGTAATTTTTAATCAAGCAGCCTGGGAAAAATAGATTTGATCGTCTACATACACGAAAAACATCGTGTATTGTCCTAGCCGGTTAAAATATGCCTAAATCATATTTTTAATCATATCTCAATTTTCTTAAATAAAACCAGGGTGGCTCATTAGCATATTTAGAAAAAGCTTTTTTTACGAATAATTTGATATCACACACTGGTATTTCATGAGTCAAATTGTCGTTATGAACTGCATTTTACAATTTGAAATAAACCATATGCGAAAATGTCAAAAGTTGACATATGATATGTCATTCCATTCAGAGTGTCATTTCCTATCGAATAAAGGAAAAAAATATCGAAGGTATCATTTAAAAATCAAAAGTTGTAGTCATTTACGGAGAAACAGAAAGTGACCGAAAACAATTGAATACGTCAATCAAGCCTGATTTATGTCATAAACTAACGTGACAAATCTGTTTTTTTTATCTGAAAAAATAAAAAGTTTTAGAGGTGAGCCAATTTTGTAAAACACCCGGTAGAAAAGGAGTACTTACATGGTTGTGGCTTATTTTCGTCCCGGCTTTCAAAAAAGTTTAGAAATTGAACACAATCTGCAAAATAACTTTTAATCAATACAAAATTGCATTTTTGAGCACAGTTCAATTATTTATTAAATATCAAAATCAAACGTCGGACGATTTTAAAATGCTGTTAACCAGGAAGTAACAAAAAATATGGATCAATATGATAAGCCCATATTCAGGTACATTTTAACTTTTAAATTTAAAAAATATATAGATCTTTTTACTACTAATTTCAGATTTATTATAATGTTATTTTTATAAAAAAAATTGGAATAAAACAAGTTAATAAAATTTAAATATGAGTTTTATTATCAAACTTTATTACGAGTACGTAACATAACCTATATTTTTTATTTATTTTGAGAGGCTTATTAAAAAGTTAAATTGGAATATCTTCAGATTAAATCTATTTATTTTTCATCTCGTTTTGTTTAGTCTCACTATTACAGAAATCTGATTTATTTTATCATTAGAAATATATTCATAATATTATTTTTCCGTGTGTTCTAAGGCTTGTGATAACAGCTGATAAATATTTGAATTACTTAAATTTGCTGCAAACCAAACCAATAGAACCAGAACAGAAAACTATTTCAATACTTTGGATCACTGTTTAAAAAGTGACTAAATTTTTGTATTTTTATACCAATTTAAATTGAAACCTCTATTTTTGGTCTTTTTTTTTATTTCATTTAGCTTCAAAAATAAAGGCTACTTTGTAGAAAGTCTTCTACACATAAATAAAACAGTTTTCAGATATTTTAATGATTTTTTTTTCACTACGAAAATGTTACTTCCTCTAGGCAAGTGAATAAATAAGATACTATAACTAGCCATAAAAGTGAGTGAAAAATTCATTGTTTGAATAATTTAACCGGACGAGTACATATGATTGTTTACAATTATGGTTCATCAGCGATATACAGGTTGAGTCTTAAATAAGTGTAAATATTTTTAAGGGTAGTACAAGGTTTGCAAGAAAGAAAATCCAGAAGAGATCCAGTTGTTCTCAAAATTTAAGCGAAAAATCATTTTTTAGATTGTCAATGTAAAATATCTCGGGACATATTTGAAAAACGGTAAAGAGAAAATATGTTTCTTTTATTGAGATCTACCAGCTCTGAAAATATTTGCACCTATTTAAGACTCACCCTGTATAACTGTTATTCATATGCCTATAGAAAATAGCATTTCAACAGAGGAAAAAGTTAACGTGCAAATTATTACTCCGAAAACTCTTGTATATAGATATAGATACCTTTATACAAAGTTGCTTCTATTTTTGACGCTGAATAAAATAACAGAAATGAAGGTTTTATTTGAAATACTTGATTTTTTTATATTTTATAAACACTCTATATAACATTTAATTAAATACAATAAACAATTAATTAAAGTAAAAAAACTTTATAAATTTCTTGTTTGTAACTCTTCTGAGCATAATTATTGCAAAATTGCAACTCTTGACAAACTACTTTTGACAAACAGTAAAATCCACACTTAAAAATTAAAATATTTATTCCTCTATTAAAACGGCGATTGGGTTAAAAATCTATAAAGACAAAGCTCTTAGAGTCCCTTTACTTGAACCAAAATTAAAATTTTAGAAAGTACTTAACGTTTCAAGAAGCATCCTCCTCCGTAGTGGAAAGAAGAAGAAAAAAAAACAATTAAAATATAAAATGAAATATTTTGAGAATATTTTAAATCCTGCTTTATAATCAGGATTTAGATCATTTAAATTTAGTTAACAAATAAGTCTAACATTATTCATTTTAATAATAACGGCTTTTTATTTTTAGTCCATTGTTTTGTTATTTGTGCTGTAAAATCAGTCATATATTAGTTTATATCATGTTTTAGTTTAACTAAAATACACTACTCTAACTACCGTATGATCGAAAAAAAAACGGCGTCCAGTTGGCTGGGAAATGACGATCTATAACATTTCCCATGTCACATAAAATGACAGCGATCTTCATTTCATATCCATCGCTGACGCCGTTTTTTTTCGATTATACGGTATAATATCTAAATATGTGTGTAATGTCATTATAAATATATTTATTAACTTTGCATTTTCATATGATAAATTCAGTTTTAAATAAAGAAATAATCAATAAGTTATTAATTTAAAATTTAATTATTAAATTAATTTAATTTTTTTTAATAAACCATTGTAATTAAATTTAATAGGTATATATTTTTTAATCAAACTTTAGTTAGTTTTAAATTCAAACGCAAAATCTGTGTTGCTACATTAAACTTTTCACAATTTATCAGCTTATGATAAATCCTTCTTTCGTACACTTTTACCCTAAAATAATTGTTTTCACGAAAGTAACTATATTAAATGGAAAACTCTACAGTAAATAGAAAGTTTTGGAAGCTACAGCTTGGAAAATTTATATGTGATGTGTGTGTAACTTTGGGGTATATAGGAGTGTGGATATGTGCCATAGGCAGTGATAAGAGCAGAAATAAAGAACAATATGCCTCTTACTAAATATCATTTAAAACTACTACTGCTTTAAGTTTTCCTGATTATATTCTATAAAAAGTGTCACTTATCTAATCTGTACAAGTTATATCGAGAGTATTTATTGAAGATTAATATACAGGATGGTTCGAATTGTATTCGGGAAACTTCGGCAATATATTCTACAGAAAAAAAAATAAGTAAAAAAGTTCGTATAAATGTATAACCTAAAATGCTTAGTTTCGGAGATACAGAGGGTGTAGAAGTTTCATTTTTATTTCATTTTTTTTCAAGTAATTTATAAACTAACGTCGATATTCGGTTGAAAATTCGTCTCTGGGTACTTTTTGATATGGGAAATTTAAAAGTTTATTTTGATGTCAATATGATTTTATATGCAGAGGGCGCCACCTAAATATTTTTTAACTGTTTTGAGTTGGTTTGGTTTGGTTGCTTGTACTTTTTCGAAGAAAAAATTATGATTAATTAAAAAAGTTCCCAATTTATCATTTCAGTCAAATAAGTTATTAGTATTGAGTAGATAGTTATTTCAAATAACTAATTATCCAAATGACTATTTACTCAACATGTTTTTGTCAATATATGATAATTATATGTATTGACTATTTCCATTCTGAATAGCTTGAGAACGGTTGCTCGTAGAGCTTTTACCAAGAGACCTTTTTTACCTAAAAATGACAGTAGTTTTATACAGGAACGGTTAACAGTTAAAAACAGGCAGGTGGTGCTTTGTATAAGTAGAAATCATATTGACATAGAAATGTCAATATGATTCATTTTGACATGAAATATTTCATGTTAAAAAATACCCAGACACCAATTTTTTGCCAAATATCGACTAATTATTAAGTACAGAATTTAATTGAAAAACGCCGAAATAAAAATGAAACTTCTACATCCTGTATCTCCGAAACGACGCATTTTCGGACAAATTTATCCGAACTTTTTTACTTATTTTTATTTGCAGAATAAACTGTCGAAGTTTCCCAATACAATTCAGACGACCCTGTATTTAAGAGATCTCTTTTTCTATGAAAAAAATAATATAATTAGATCAACTATAAGGTTTTAAATAAATTATATTCTTAATTTTGACATATAGAATATTAGTTCACCTAATTCTTAAAGGAATTTCAAATTTCCTAAGTTTCCTTTTATATCCAAAAATATTTAGTAATTTCTTGGGTTTTAGGGACTTTTACCAAGAATATAGGATTCTAAGAATTTTAAAATAATACTTTTTCACACATTGTATATGCAATAAAAGTTTATAGCTAAATTTTAGAAGTGTTACAGATAAATTGCATCAATTAACTCTTGAATAAATGTCAAATATCTGAAGCTTCCCTCTATATCGAAAAATATTAAATACATTTTTAATTATCAGCAGAGTGCTGGGTTGTAGAAATTTTTATCAATAATAAGAAGTTCTGAGAAATTAAATATAAACGTTTTTCATACACAGTATATGCAATAAGCTTCCCTGTGGTAATTTTATACTATCGATTATTATATTACAGCAAACTATTTTAATGATTTATACTTCACCTCATTAAGATAACTTTATTATTAAAAATTATTATCTGCAACAAGATAGCGTAATGGGTAATATGCTGTATATTGACCATTTGTGTATTTATTTTTAAACACTTTTTAGTAGTACGGTAATTAATTTCACATAAGCAGACACGAAAGTGCTCCTTTAAAGTGTATTGCTTTCAAGACGCTACATTTCCACTAAGTGGCATTAGACAAGTTTTAGTGTGTAGCCGAGCGGTTGTATATGGTATATATTTACAAGAAATCACACTATACTTTCAAGATTGGACTCTCTAGCTCTGTACTTAGATAAATTGTTGTATATAAACTTAAATATACTTTATATTTTAGATTTATAACAACGAAAAAATATCTGAAAAATGACTAATATTTTCTAATATTTATTATGTTTATAATAATTGTAATATTTATCAAAATTCCTTTAGTTTCAATACTGAATTATTATCTACCATATTTAAAGACATTTCTTTATAAAAATGGTATGGTATTTAGTAACTATGGATTTATCTGAATAAAGGAATAATGCATCAATAAATTTATACTACACACTATATTCATTATAAAAACAAAAATTTCTGCCTTTGGTTTTGCAGCTTTAAAAAAGTCAATTTTTGAAAAACCTGGCATTTATTATTTAGTATTGCATTAAAAAATAAATACGAAAAAGAAAATATTAATTTAAATCTAAAAAGGACATCTAAAACATCTCAAGTTTAAATGATCTAGGAGGCATATTGTTCCTTAGCTTTATTAGCAAGTAGTACTAGCCAACAGTACTAGTAGTACTAAAATAGTTAGTCTGCTTGTATTAGTTTGATGACGAATCGTAGAGGCGGTGTACTTACGTCCTGTGAGGGGGTGCATCAAAGTTGGGTGCGTGTTGGCTGAGTTAGCAGCTTGCTGTTTGGGCTTGCTAACCTTCGTGTTACTTTTAGCAAACTCCAGCCGGATGGTCTGCGGCATGTCGGGGTCAAACCTTACGCCCTGCTGCAAAATATTGCCCACAAAAAGTGTGATTGGTGAAGTAACATAACAAAAATGAAGTATATACGGGGAGGTTGTAGCAGCTACAGTGTCACCCATAGATTCCGTATTAAGTGAGATGATTTCTTAATTATTTTATTTCGTTTTATATTTTTTTTTAACAGGTTTGCTACAAGTCGTGTAAATGGATATTTAAGTGATCAAATTAGTATGTTAATAACTCAAAGGTTACATAATAAAATTAGTACAGATTTTGTATACAGGGTTAGTTTTCTATGATGTTCTCTATGGATATCTCGGAAACTACTAGAGCTAGAGAGTCGGTTAAACGGGGAAAGAATTGCAGTTTTGTGCGGACAAACATATAGGCACCTTTCGGATTTTTGAAAAAGTTTATGGCTTACTAGATATTTCGAAAAAACAAATTTCGGCTATCTTAAAAATGCTCCTAATTCCATTATAATCTATTTTAGACAAAAAGTTTTCAGATAAATGTTGTAGATAATTACAAATTTTTAACATATGACAGAAATATAAGTTTTTTTAAATGAAAATCATAGTTGGCGTCCACAGTTGGCCATGGCTATCATAAAAGCCAATTCTTATCTTTTTTAAACAATTTTACTTAATCATGAAAACAATTTCAATCGTCGTTGCTCTCAGAGATGTCAAACCCCTCATAATAAAAAAATGTTAAAATTTATTTATATCATAATTATGCAACTGAGAGATAGGAAGAGGTGGACCAATTGCACGGATCTCCTCGGTAACATGACCTATACGTTTTAGCTTTTTCTATGCGGTATGGTTAACAACAAGGTTACAAGAGAACTTACGAATCAAGAGAGGCATTCGAAAAGTTGCTACAGGAGAAGTTTAATAATGACGACCTTTGTTCTGCGAGAAAAACTTGTAATTCAGTTTTAAAAAGATGCATTTTATGTACTCAAAACAATGGATTTTTGAACATTTCAAATTTTTTGAAAATTACGCTTTTTATAAAGTCATGACATAAAAGTTTTAAAAATCCGAAAGGCGTATATGTCTGTTCTCACAAAACTGCAATTCTTTCCCCGTTTAGTTAAAGTAGTTTCCGAGATACCCATAGAAAACATCGTAAAAAACTTACCCTGTATATTTTAACTATTCCCTTAAATCTATAAATGTGATTTTCTTATTGGTAAGGCAAATTTGTTTATAGGTAAAGAGAAATACATGTAAACCCAGTTACTTTTTGCATATAAGAAGTATTTTGATCTAGAAAGTTTGATTGTTTAACCTTAGATGTTTGCAATAATAAACCTGTCATAGAGGTATTGATTATCTAGCAGGGGAATACATGATTTCGACCGAAAACGACATACGTTTAAACTAAAATATCATAAAACTTTCTATCAACAATTTGATGAACATTTTTTTATCCTTTTTAACATTTGAAAATGATATGAATTATTGACAAGCTTGTCAGAAATATATAAAAAGAAAAAAAACTGTGTAAAACAATTAACAAGAAAAATTGGCTCTCTATAGGTCACAATGTAAGTGAGCAAGGCGGTACATAATGCTATCTTTTTTAATAAAAAACATAGTACATATGCTAACTTTTTTAATAAAAAACATAAATAAAAAAAATCTAACCAAGAAACAAAACTGCAAAAATTGAAATGTCCTATTCGGTCTAGTTCTACTGATCATTTTAAACTAGTAATAATATAATATTATAATCTTTCTTTTATTAATTTTTAACACTGTAAACTGAAATTTGATCACAGTTTTACACACAATTAAGGCAGGCGGCCACTGCGAGCGAAACTAAACTAAGCTAAGAATATAGAAAGGAACGGTAACTAAACGAACATAAGTTTCATCGGACACTGGGAACGATTTTTGCTTAGTAGTAGCTGCGTTTTCGTATTGTATCTCTGCTGTCATAGAACTAATCGCTGCGAAAAATTCGCTAGAACATGTCACGAACGAAACGAGCGAAACTAAACTACGATTTGAATCTTCGTTCATATATTTTCGTTTAGTTTCGCTCGCAGTGGCCACCCGCCTTTAATATTTAGAAAGAAAAAGAAATTTTATATAATTTATATAATTATGAAATATTTATACAATTATCATATACTATTTGTGTATAATTTTGTTTAGTATCTTGAGTTTTATTTATTACTTGTTTAAAAAAATACATTAAAATTTTTATTGAAAATATAATGGTTATAAAAACACATTTATTTGTATTACTTATTTGTTTGTAAAACATATTATTATTACTTTTTTTATAGCCAAATAAAGTATATTTATTAATTTGTACAATAACAAAAAATACGCGGTGTAATAAAAAACTTCAAGCAGGTACGTTCATATATCGTACAAATAAATTCAATAAAATATTGTTATAAATTAATGCACTAAGTTTACAGTACGTGCTTTTATTTAATATATTTAATATTAATAATTATAAATTACATTAAATTTAAATTGGTTTCGATGCATAGGTAATAACTTATTTATGACTAAAGTTGCTGCAAATGCAACAGAGGCGTATTGTTCCACACTATATTAAATATTTATGCTGAAATTTATAACACAGAATTTCCATTAGTCGATATTTCACAACAAAAACTATACAAACAAATATATTTTAAAAAATGTACATCGAATATGAATCTAAATTGATTGTAAAATGTAAATCATATTTTAAAAATTAACTTCAATTCATTGAACAATTCCTATTTCTTGGATTTTAATTACTTTAACCGTTATTAATAATTTGTGCTTGATAAGAAATGAATAATTAAGATAAGAAAACAAGTATAGCATTATGCGCCGCCTGTAATATTCTAACTAACTTGGAATATAAAAGTAGTTGACGTTAGAATTACGTCATTACCACCAAAACAAAATGAGGGGTAGTTCTGGTTTCGCCCAATTAGTAAGCGGGGCAAGCTCACACTGGTGTATATTAATTCGGATTAAATCTAACAGGGTAAGCACATACCTTTCAGCCTTATTTTGAAATACAATCGTGTCAGCTAATGGTGTTTAATGCTATAATGTCATAAATAAACCGATAGATATTGTATGTACTAAAGCATTAAAACCACTTAATAACATAGTTGAGTATAAAGATTTTTATTTAATTATTAATAAATTTTCATAGAAGCCAATTAATTATATTATTTCATTTTGTTCAGTTAATTATTATTACTAATATCGAGACTAATATTATTTGAAAAGTTTAGTAAATTATTCAACAGACATAAAGAAATGTATCATACACACAACTGTTATGAATAAAAACGCTGAAAACTTATAATACATTATTATAAATATATTTTACTTTAATTAATACTTCATTAATTTTCAAATAAATTTATTTTTTGTAAACGTTAAAATTCTTTTTGATCTTTTATTTACTTATGGAACAAATTATCCCTTACAATATTCAAATATTGACATTTTCTCCTGAAATTGAGCACAAATAAATACATAGAACGCTAAATCGAACAATTATAAATGTTTAATACCGCTTATCAAATCGTTATAATTTTGTTTTTATCTTTGTTGAGAACATATTTTTATTCACTTTTGGCATGCAATCTTTTTTTAACATTAAATAATAAAGTTATATTTAATTAAATATACCGGGTGCATCTCAAAAGTGGGTCACCCCTCTAACTTTTTTATTTTTTCTGATAAAAAAATCAGATTTGGTACGTTAGTATATGACATAGATTAGGATTGATTGTCGTATTCAATTGTTTTCGGTCACTTCCTGTTTTACCGGAAATGACTATAACTTTTGATTCTCAAATGGCACACTCTGTATTTTTTTACTTTATTCGATAGAAAATAACACTCGATATTTTCGCATATGATTTATTTGAAATTATAAGTTGCGGTTGGTAACGAAATACCAAGTGTGTGGTATCAAATTATTTGCAAAAAACTGCTTTTTGCAAATATGCTGAGCCACCCCGGTGCAATTTGAAAAAATTGAGATATGATTAAAAATACGATTTGACCATTTTCTAACTGGCGAGGACAAGACACTAAAAACATTAGACGATCAAATCTATTTTTTCAAGGCTCCTTGACTAAGAATTAGTGTTTTTAACATACCCATGGCACTCTAGATTGAATTTTAAAATACTATTTTTTATTAAGCGACAATCTCAAAAGCTGACATATGATATTTCATTCTATTCAGAATGTCATTTTCTATCGAATAAAGTAAAAAAATACCGATGATGCCATTTAAAAATCAAAAGTTGTAGTCATTTCCGGTGAAACAGGAAGTGACCAAAAACAATTGAATACGTCAATCAATCCTAATTTATGTCATATACTGATATATCAAATCTCGTTTCTTTATCTGAAAAAATAAAAAAGTTTTAGGGGTGAGCCACTTTTAAGACGCACCCGGTATACTTGTGTTCACTTTGCCTTTATATAATTTTCAATTTATAACAAAAGATTCAATTTATAACAAAAGATTCAATTTATAACAAAAGTAAAAAAAATGATAAAAGTTTATTAAAAAAAAAACAAAATCAGGTGTATGATATACTCGAATATTATGAATAAATGTGCAATAATTAATTTGTATGATTAAATTCATTCTCCAATTATTATAAATTTCTATTAACGTTCTATTTACAGTTAATGCTTCATTGAATTTATTTCAAATAGAGTTATTTATTTCTCATTGTTAAAGTTTTTGTTGATCTTTTATTTCCTTATTGAACATATTTCGATATTATTCATGCAAATATTCGTATTTTCTTCTGCAAATGGGTATAAACACGCAAAAGCAAATACCCCAAAAATTGATTATAAATGATTAGTACCTACTGTTATAATCATTATAATTTTGTTTGTATCTTTGCAGGGAGAATGTCTTTTATTCAACGCTTGCCTCCGAAAGATAAATACAATATTTACAAGAAAGCGACCTGGTATTTTATTATTTATGGGGTAAAAGGGAAGAATTCCTCCAGGACAATTTGTTTATATTGGATTCTGAAGTGGGGACAAGAAATTTAACACGAAACAACTGACAAAAGGAAAATAAATACTACAGCTGCTCTCTTCTCTTTGGGTTAAGTCATAAAATAGTGCGAGGGACCTAGTGTAATCAAATTAGATGTCCTAGATTCACAACCGTTCCTTTTTTTTGTTAGATTAAACTTGTATAAATCGGAGGAAAGGGCATGTATGTACGTATATTTGTATTTTTTTTATAAAATCAACTTACGCTGTTAAAAAATGCGTAACATATATCAAGATTCATTTAGTGGAAGTACAAATTTACATTATATAATTATTCTAATGGAATTAATTACAAGTTAATACCAAATAACTGTGTCATACATAATCGAATGTAAAACATTAACTTATTTAAAAAATGTAATTCTTTTATAGAAAACAATGCACGTTTAAAAATAAAGTTACTTAATAAAGTTGCTACTATTAATCTATTGCAAAAATATAACGATGATAAACTCAAATGTTACGGAGAAGTATGCAATGAGCATTTAGTAATTAATTTATAAATGATTAAATTCGTTATCGTATTATTACGAATTCATATTAAAGTAAATTACCGATTAATTTGAATTAATACTTCACTAATTTTCAAACGAATTTCTTTTTTATAAACAAATTCCTTTTAATCTTTTATTTGTTTACTGAACAAATATTCCTTTTCTATATTCAAATATATTCAAAATCAAACATTTAATACTATTCACAGAATCGTCATATTTTGTTTTGTATCTATAAGAACAAAATAGAAGAATTCTTCTAGAACATTTTGTTTATACTAAGATCCGAAGCGGGAAAAAAATTAAACACAAAACAATTGACAAAGGAAGAATAACTAAATAATACGAAAGTTGCTCCTTTTTTCGGGGTTGTCATAAAATAGTTCATCAGATATACTGTAATAAAATTATGTCATATATACACTTTTCTTTGTTGAAATTAGCTTATGTATAAATCAATACACAGCGCTTGTAAGTGTTTTTTTCAAAATGAACTTAAGCGCTTAAAAAAGTAAGTGGCATGATGTATTATGACCGTTTTAATAGATTTACAAATTTAATTATTGTAGTACAAATCATTAAATAATTAAATTATAAGTTTAAGTTAAAAGTATTTAAAAAATGCAAATTTTAAAATACAAAATTAATTAATAACAAAATATTTATAAATAATAATGCATATTTAAAGCTTTACTCAACAAAACAAAGAAATGAGTTTCATGAACTCATTTGTCATGAACAAATTCTCAATAAGCTTACAATAATTAAATTAATATCATCAAATTACCGTATTGCATTATATGATTTACATATGAAAATAAATTTGCGTTTTATTTCAAATTATACTTGAGCAATTGCCAAATAAATAAATAATTTTTTTATTACGTTAAAAATTGTTTTAATTTTTAATTCACTTATCGAACGATTTTCCTTTTTAATATCAAATACTGATATTTAAAAATATACGAAAAACAAATCTCTAAAATGGAACAATACAAATTTTAATATTGCTTACAAAATTGTTATAATTTTGTTTGTACCTTTGTTGGAAATATATTTTATTGACTGCTCGCCTACGAAAGATAAATACAGTATTTACAAGAAAGCAACATGTCATTTTTTTATTTATAAGGTTAAATCAAAGAACTAGTTTTACTCAATAAAACAAAGAAATGGGTTTCATAAACTCAACTGTTATGAAAAAAAAATTCTTCGTTGAATTACCATGACTTACATACCCGTATAAAAAAAAGTTGTTATTTTGATCTTGTATTTATTTTATCGAACAGATTTCCTTTTTTAATATATAAATATTAATTTATATTTCCTCCTGAAGTTGAGCATAAATACATAAAATACAACACATACAAACACAATACTAAATCAAACAAATTTAAATGTTTAATAAGGATTACTGAATCGTTATAATTTTGTTTGTATTTTTGTTGGGAAGATTTATTATACATAAATGAAATATTATATATAGTATTAGGTTATTAAAAACTGTATTATGATTTAGAAAAATGCACATTTTAAAATAAAGCTTTAATTTATAACAAAATATTGATAAATAATAGTATATATTTAAGTTTTACTGAACAAAACAAAGAAATAAGACTTAATTCAACTGTTATGAAGAAATACGCAGTAAAAATGGTTAAATTATTATAAACAAATTCTGCATTGAATTACTATGAATTACGTATAAAAATAAATTAGCCTTTTATTTCAATTCATACCTGAGCAATTTTTAAATATTTTTTTTTATTGGCGTTAAAAAACTTTTTATTTACTCATCGACCGAATTTCCTTTTTTAATGTTCAAAAATTGATATTTCCTGCTAAAACTGAGGATAAATACATAAAACACAAATATTTAAAATCGAACAGTTATAAATGTTTAATAATTTTTAAAGAATCGTTACAATTTTGTTTGTATCTTTGCTGGAAACATCTATTTTTTTCAATGCTCGATCGCGACAGATAAATACTATATTTACAAGAAAGCAACCTGTCATTTTATTATTTATAAGGGTAAAAACAAAGAAGTAGCTTTACTCAACAAAACAAAGAAATGAGTCTCCTAAACTCAAGTGTTATGAAAAAATACGCAATGAGCTTATAATAGTTAAATTATTATTATAATCAAATTCCGCTTTGAATTACTGACTTACATATAAAAAATAAATTAGCGTTTTATTTTAATTTATACCTCAGCAATTTTCAAATAAATTTGTTTTTATTGACGTTAAAAAATGTTTTGATCTTTTATTTACTCATCGACACCGAATTGCCTCTTTTAATGTTCAAATATTGATATTTCCTCCTGAAATTGAGTATAAATACATAAACCACAAATATCTAAAATCGAACAATTATAAATGTATAATAATGTTTACAGAATCGTTATAATTTTGTTG
Source organism: Sitophilus oryzae (assembly GCF_002938485.1). Lineage (NCBI taxonomy): Eukaryota > Metazoa > Arthropoda > Insecta > Coleoptera > Curculionidae > Sitophilus > Sitophilus oryzae. The sequence goes on along the minus strand of NW_022146169.1, from coordinate 1,824,195 downwards.
TATCTTTGTTGGGAAGATTTATTTTATTCACTGCTCGCCCGCGAAAGATAAATACAGTATTTACAAGAAAGCAACCTGGCATTTTATTATTTATACGGGTAAAAGCACGGGAATCCTCTAGAACATTTTGTTTATATTGGAAGCCGAACTGGGACAAGAAATTTAACACGAAACAACTGACAAAAGAAGAGTAAATACTACGGTTGCTCTCTTTTCGGGGTTAAGTCATAAAATAGTTCGTGAGGCGTAGTGTAATCAAATTAGATGCCCTAGATACACAACAGTCCCTTTTTTGTTGGTATAAACTTCTATAAATCGGTAGAAGACCTGTTTGTGTTTTATATTTTTGAAGCGTGAAAAAAAAAGAAAACATTTGTTCAAATAAACTTTAATTTTTGAAAATAAATGAGCTGTTAATGCCATATTTGAATAGATGTCAGACATGATCAAATATTGATCAGAAGTTGTGTTTACTACTAGTTAATACGAGTATACCAATCGATTATAAAACATTGCCATTTAAAAAAAAATGTAATGCACATAATACAGGATGGCGCCTCTTAAGCCTAGTTCTCATGGGGCGGAAAATCGCGTTGCGAGCGCGGATTGTCCCGCTGCGGGAAAATTTCAACTTTTGGCTATTCCGCAAAAAGTTGAACTATTTTTAACTTTTTAGCGAGTTTTTATAGTCTATCTTTGTCTAAACATGTTCTTTCTTCGTTAACGTTTGTTTTGGTTTTGATTGTTTTGATTGTTTGAATTTTAATTTTGGAGTTGGGATTTTGATTTTAATTTAATTTCATTGATAATAGTTATAATTGTTAGTAATATTAGTACCCATCATCACATAAAATTTAAATTAATAGTTTAAATTACTTAATATAATAATATACAAGTTACAAATATTTTTGTTTATTGTTTATTTACTTATTTACTTAAAAAAACACACAAAACACACTTGTCTTGTCACTGTCACCTTTCAAGTTCTGACATTAAAAAAGATGACTAGAAAATAATCTGAAATACCCTAAATTTATCTAACCGCATCCGGAATCCCGCTTTATGTGAACCGGCCAATTTTACTTTCTTCAACAGAAAGCGATATTCCGCTCCATGAGAACTAGGCTTTATACGACGCAGAGGCTCCAAGGAGAAGGACAGTTTGTAATGAAATGAAATTTTGTAAACATGTAGGTTAATTCAGAGCACTTTTTAAAAATATAGAGTTCTACAGGGTGCTCCCAAAAAAAGTTACATAGCAAAGTTGTGTTTTTTGTAATGGGATCACCCTCTATATTAATTGATTTTTGGATCCTCGGAGAAAAATGAATATCTGGGTTAAATAATTAGTTTTATTATAGAGAAGTATACTACTAAAATTAAGGTTTTTGGCATATTTAACATTTTCTAAAAATAAAGAACAATTTTTAAATTACAATAAAAGCTACCTAAATTGGAATTTACCTGGTATAGTCTAATATGTAGTTAAAATAACTATTATATTTTAAATCAAATTAAAACTTGACTCAAAAAGTTATATAGGGTGAGTCAAAGTTAATATTGAAATTGCAAGTTACTCTTTTCTTTTAAACTGAACACCCAGTATATTATTCCGGTATTCAATGGGGAATTCATGTCTCTTCAAAATACTATTAAGGTTACCTATCCCTCAAACAAAGATTTTCTTAGATATTTTCATTTTCATGATTTAGTCAGTAGATCCTTATTATTTGATAAAATCTGGTTGCTGTCATATGTATGCCTGACGTTACTTCACAACGTAGCTGTCTAATTAGTCCAACTTTAACAACTAGTGATCATTTTGTGTCAGTTAAAACAAAAATAAATTCTCAGAAATTTGCCGAAAATGCAAACTCATCCTATATCAGAGAGAATTAATATAGTTCTCTTAGTAAGTGAACACCAATTAATAGAATATTTATCTGGATTTTATTTAGTCCGGGTATTTTATAGGGATATGTTAAAGACAGTGTTTACAAAACTCGATTGTCGACAACATGAGAGAAATAATTGTAGGTGCTTTTCGAAGTAGAACTCCACATATGCCTTTTAAAATGAATATATTTTTTGAAATGAGAATCATTTTCTGCAGTTAACAGAAAAGGAAGCATTTTGAGCAAGTGATTTCATCTAACTAATTTTTGTCACATACTTATAGGTTTATATCTAGTTTTAATTCTGAAATAATTAAAATATGTTTTAAACTTGTATCTTTTTATTACCGTTGAGTATTTTACTCTATATCCTTTAATTGTTGTTAAATTAATAAAAGGTGTATTACAACCACCTAGATTTTTTCAAATAAGAAAGATCTACTGACACAAAGTCATAAAATTAAAATATCTAGGAAAATCTTTGTCTGAGAGGTAGGCAATCTTAATAATATTTTGAAGATATATGAATTTCCCATGGAGCACCGGAATAATACTAAGGGCTGGCAAAGGTTAGTCCTGGGTCGATATTTCCGTAAGTAAGAAGAGTACAATGCGTTTATAATGTACTGTACAAAGAGAGGACAGTAAACACGTTGCCAAACGTATGAAATAAACCGATAAACTGTGCACATCGCCAAGAGACGTGGAAGGGGATATAGCAGATTTGTCGCAGTTGACCGGTCGACTCAATCAATACCTCTATCAGTACTTAAAGTTCTAGGGAAAGGTAAACGTCATGCGTTCAGCTTCACGATTTAATTACGTCTCGTGACACTTAATTTGTTTATTTATTAACGAGTCGTTGTAATTTTCCCTATAGCTTGTTTTTTTAAGTGGAAGCTAGAAACACTTGCATTTTTGGTAAAAATAAGTGGAATTGAGTAGGTGTTCGATAGTGGTCGCGCTATTAGAACTCTGAATTAAAAAATCGATATCTCGAAATCTATTAGAAATAATAGATTGTAGTTTTTTCAAGAACTTTTTTTAATATTTCTGCTGTATTTTCTTTGTAGACAGTATGTGAAAATCTTTATCAATAAAAAAATTACACAATTGCTGAAAATTTCTATGCTCTAAAAGTAAATGGATGGATTGTTTACAATTTTTGAATGGAAAAAACAACCTTATCGAATTTTTCTTATGTAAACATATTGTAAAAATATCCGAAAATGAAAAAAAAGTTTCAGTATCTAAAGTGATTCTTGAGTTATGGCCTGTTATGTGTTAAAAAGTTGAGTTTTTAAATTATCGCGATTACTGACGTTTTCTCGTTATAAAAAAAATGACACCCTAACGATATCCTTATAATTCCATTTCAGACACCCTAACGATATCCTTATAATTCCATTTCAGATGCTCAGAAACATGTCTAATGATTTTATCTAGTTATCTCTTGAAAAAAAGTCGTTTAAAAATAAGCGGTTTGTGATCGTGATTTTACTTTACTTGATAGGGAAAGGCGTATCGGCAACGCATTTCTCTCACTCCGACTTAATAAGATCCCTATGCGATTTACTTCCACACATGTAAATGCCGACCCAAAAGTAATAGTTGCCAGCACGGTATACTGGGTGTTGCATTTAAAATAAAGGAGTAACTTGCTTTTAAAAGTGACCAATGTTCCATATTAATTTTGTCTCACCCTGATTAAAGTTTTTCTGGTCAAATTTTGATTTGGTTTAACATACAATGGTTATTTTATGTCAAAATCCTTACATTTTAGACTCTTTAATAAAACTCACCCTTATTTTTTTTCCTAAAATCCAAAAATCAATGAATATAGAGGGTGTTCCATTACAAAAAACAAAACTTTGATATGTATTTTTTTTTGGGGACACCCTATATAACTCTATATATTTTTATAAAAGCTTTCAAAATTTCATTTCGATATAAACTACCGTTCTCCTACCGGAGCTTCCGCGTCGTATGAGAGACGATACCCTGTATAAATCCAAGACGACTCTAAGTTGTAAGCTTTCTACTTATTTATTTAGTTCTTCGAGGCTGTAAATCACATACAAAAATGTCAAAATCTTCAATCAACGTAAAAAAACTATTCAAATCAAAAATATTTTTAAATATTTGAGTATACCACCACAGAAAATAATTAGTTAAATCGTCATTTTAACGTCAACCACCAAATGTATAAGCACTTTAAACGCAAACTCTGTTAACAGCTATTTTACCTCTACGGCTCTCGCATAAACTAATCTTAAAAGCGATATTAATATAAGTGCGAAGTTTGGTGCAGTAGGTATATGATACAGTGATCGTAAAGCAGCTTCTAGAAACATAATTTAAAAGAGATACGTGATAACGGCTTCCACTTTATAAAGTCCTAACATTTGGCTGTAAAAAAATGATAGAAAGTATCGTAACTTTGGAACTTTATGGAGCAGTAATATATTTTAAAACTGTTTTAAAATATAAAGACTATTTTTATTGCTACTATTTGAAATATGGATTTATAGTTTATTGTTCATATTTTGTAATTACATTTACCTACCGGCATGTAAAACGGGCACCTTAACGTTTTGATATATTTTAAAGTTTAATACATTTTGTTCTAATGAGCCGATATTGATGATTTTTTAAGCAATTTGTAGCTAAACTACTTTACATTTTATTGTCTTTTTCTAAATTAAAAATGAAAGTTTCCATCTGTCAATTATACGAAGGAAAACAAAATGTTGATATTTTGGTGAAAATTTGAAACACCTTGTGGAATATGTTAACAAAATAAAAATAAAAATCTTTTTATTATTTATTATAAAAAAATATATTTATATTATTTTATTTATTTATTAAAAATTTTATCATCTAGGTACGTCTTTTCTCGATAGTTTATTTTTCGATTCATCTCAATAGCTTTATTTTTATTGGAGATATTCGCTATTGAATAAGACAGTAACGAGCTACAGCAAAAATCACCACAGCTTGTCATTCCCAGCCGTCTATGAAGAATTTTTTTGTCGATCATACGTTATTATTTTCTGTAATTCAATAATTGTTTTATAAGCTAAATAATAAATAAAATAAGCGACTAACAGATATAACACAAACCCTCTATTGTCTAGCTAATAACGTTATTAAATAGGTTTAAGTCATATTATTATATAATATACGAAATATTGTGGAAACAGCATTCTAGAAAAATTCCAGGTAGCACTAAAGTTTGGTTAGGTTAGGTAAGATATGTAATAAAAATCTTCCAACGCTATGGATGAGAGTTCTAGCTAGCTATATTAAAACTCTTATTTAGGTTCTTTCTACACGGGTGTTCACCACATACGACACGGAGTATTGTAGCTAAACGATTAGATTTTTACAAATTGTAAGTTTTGGGTTCGTTGAAGAACCATTAGAGCTACAATTTAAATATATTTTTACAAAATACAGAGTGTCCCAAATAAGTAAAAAAAAATATAGTTGTATTTTTTTAAAAGGAACGCCCTGTATATTATTCTATTGTTATATTCTACGATTAAAATAAAGGTAAATTTGATTACCATACTTAAACCTTACCATTTTTGAAATATTTAATTTTATGAAATTGCAGGATAAATTTTAAGACATCATTTCTCCAAGGGTATCGAAGTTTTTCATACTAAATCTTTACTGAAGTTTATTTATTGGTCAGATATTGTGTTGCAATAATAAACAAAATACTACCTTATACGGAGTGTCTAAAAATTTATATTAAATAATTACTAGCTTTAAACGGCAGTATCTTGTTTAATTTAAATAGAACACCCTGTATATTTTACGAGAATCAGATGCACAATTTAATTGTCTATCAAATTATATTATACAATTTTTTACCTATCTTTTCAAATTTTCGTAGAAAATGCATTTTTTGTAATTTAAACCTCATTTATCACTATACCCATGGAGTTGAGTATCACTATACCCATGAGTAAGAATATTTTTAAAGATGTAACAAACTTTCAAAGAGTACCAGATACTAATATTTTGTCAATATAGTTCACTTATTTCAGCAAAATAAAAACACTAAATCACCACAATGCACCAAAACACTTTTACTTTTACACTGGACGCGCGTTTCGCTAACCATGTTAGCATCATCAGCAGATGATTATAAACTGTTTATATCACACCAAAGGTTCCAACCCTCAACTGTAATCACTTATTTCATTAAAAATAAAAAAAAACGGTTTAAATATTTTTTGTTAAGGGTCCCAATTAATATGATCCCAGTATTAAACTACATTAATTGACTGTTTACGTTCATTAGTAATAATTGCTCCAAATACTAAAAATCTGAATTTTGTATGTGTATTAGACAGTGTGATAAAATGTAACACCTCATAAATTTTATTTCATTTTTTGACGAATGCTTATTTGTAACACAGACGTTCATTTTCATAACTTATTATTGTATTGACTTCTGAGTCAAATCCACATTTATTTAGAATAATTTATTAATTAAAACAATTAAGTATGTAATTAACTAATTTTTGGGCGGAAATAATGGTGGTCTATTAATAATTAGTAATAATTGGTACTCTTTTACAAAGATTTAAATAGTTTTCTTTTTGTAAACAAATGGGCTTGCAATATTATTATTTTTACCACCTGTACATTTTGTACATATGTTGCTTTAAAATATCTAAAATGTCAATATTCCATGGGTATAGTCTAAATTAGAAGAAAATGCATTTTCTACGAAAATTTGAAGAGATAGGTAAAAAATGGTTAAGACAATTTGATAGACAATTAAATTGTGCATCTGATTCACGTAAAATATACAGGGTGTTCCATTTAAATTAAACAAGTTATTGCCGTTTAAAGCTAATAATAATTTAATATACATTTTTGGACATTTTGTATAAAATAGTACAATTTTTATTATTGCTACACAATATCTGATCAATAAATAATCTTGAGTAAATATTTAGTATTAAAACCTTTCATACTCTTGGAGAAATAAAGCCTTAAATTTTTTACTGCAATTTCACAAAATTGAAAATATTTCATAAACGGTAAGGTTTAAGTATAATAAACCTTAATCAAATTTACATTTATTTTAATTGTAGAATCCAAAAATAGAATAATATACAGGGTGTTCCATTTAAAAAATACAACTATTATATTTTTTATTTATTTAAGGCACTCTGAATCGGGTAAAATTCTTTTTAAATTGTAGCTCTCACAGTGTGTATGTGGTGAACAACCCTGTATAATTATTTGTTTGTAAAGTTTTTAGAGCATAAAATAAATAAACATTTTATTGTTTATCAAAAAATAAAAAAACTAGAACTTATGGGTGACACTGTAGTACTAACAGTATAAATAATACAAATATTTAAAGTTTTCGTTAGAAAGAATAATATCTTTCCATATTTATCCGAAAAAAAACGCGCTACACCTTCCCAACACACGCTAATATTTTAATATCTATCGGCGCCATGATTGATCGATGTGACTCACTCCACCCTTATCTGCCCTTGCAGGTACAAGGGGGCGATGCTCTCCCGCCGTAGCAGGACGCCGAGAATGATTTTTCGCAATAAGGCTGAAAGGCAAGCAGGTAAAAGATAATATTTGTTTGCGGGGGGCTAAGAACAGGGCATAGGGGGGTCGGGGGGATATGTGCCGACACTCGTTGGTGCGGGTGCATGCTTTCCGCTCGTTCTGGTGGTAAATATTGGAGCTCAATCGAAGTAGATCGAAGAAAATCTAGATTTTTTTTGGTTCGAAGTTTAGGTATATAAAATGTTATCGATTTTTTTTATAAGCACAAAGGTAGTTTAGTATATTTCCATAATGAAATATCATTATTATTAAATACGTTACTATACTGTGTTTTTCATACATCTAGTCCATTAAGGCCTGGTTCTTCACACTCGGTTCAAGGTGAGTTCAGATTTAATCTAAGCTTAAAATTTTAATACGTTGTTCAATGACTTCTTATTGATGAACTTATTCCAAAAATTAGTTTACGAATGAAATTGAGCCAGCCTTAAACTAGGCTTTTAATCATCTTTAGAATCCTATACTACAAGAAAAATATATAGGACCTAAATAAAATTGCAGAATTTTTCAGAGTTTACTTGAACTCGAATTTAAGCTATTATATAGTAGTATATATTATATAGTATAGTTTGTACAATCAGGCCTTAGTTTTAAGAATCTTTATAGAATATTTTAGGACTTTTGATTCATGAAATTCTAAACACATTTTGTGTATAACGTTCTATATCTAACTTTAACCATTTTTTAAATATTTTAAATCTCATGTCAAAATTGGCATTTGCAAAGCTCAAACAAATTGTATAAAATGGACCATTTTCAACGTCGTGTACAATTTGTAAATAAACTCACCGGCAAAAAAAACCGGCCACTAAAAACTGGACCCAATTTCAAAGTTGGATTTCTCGCGAACCACTCATTAGATTTTGATGATTTTTCTATTAAATTGTAAATTAATTCCTTTTTAACGGATGCTACGTCAGAAATTTTTATTCCGAATTTATTTTGAGCATATACAGGGCACAACAATAAGACGACGAAGTTTTTTGCCCGAACTTGTAACACCCTGTAGGGTGCAGCCGCGGTATATAGCTATTGCTAAATATAGCTATATAGCTATTACTTAATTAAATCACATTGTAGCCTCATCTTTTGTGAGCATTTTGTTTTTTTAATCACCACATTATCTCTTTTTGTATTGGAGATATGCTGTTTTAAAACGAACGTCTCGGAAAAATTCAGAATTCATCTCGGAAAAGGCAGAAAGTTTTATGTGTAAATAATCAAGGCGACATAGGCGAAAACGGATTTATGAGTATTTGGAATATGAGAAAAACGGTTGTCAAATTAAAAAATGCCATTACCTGTAACAAATGTTGCTCGTATTGTGGCTTTAATTGAGGATAGCCGAAGTCAACGTTATGTCTCCGATACCCTGGGTATATTTCGAACAACAGTCCAGGATGCCTGGAATCGGTATATGGAAACGGGAAATTTCACCAGAGTGGATACTAGATATTAGTCCCTTTAAATTTCTTTACCTTTTTTTTTATTTTCATGTGTTTTAGTTAGTTTACGTCTACGTTCTGATGTTTGATTTGATTTTAAAGCTTTTTTCGAGGCGTTTGTTTTAAAGCAGCGTATCTCCAATACAAACAGAGATAATGTCGTGATTAAAAAAATAAAATGCTCACAAAAGATGACGCTACAATGTGATTTGATTTAGCAATAGCTACTACAGCTGCTGCACCCTACAGGGTGTTACAAAGTTTGAACAAAAAACTTCGTCTTATTGTTGTGCCCTGTATATACTCAAAATAAATTTGGAATAAAAATTGCTGACGTAGCATCCGTTAAGAAGGAATTAACTTACAATTTAAAAAAAAATCATCAAAATCTAATCAGTGGTCCGCGAGAAATCCAACTTTGAAATTGGGACTAGTTTTTAGTGGCCGGTTTTTTTTGCCGGTGAGATTTGGAGATCCTAGTGGCATATTTTCAAGTTTCGTTAATAATATTTTGATTAAGAAACTAAATATTATCTAAATACAGTCTATAATATAGGGTCACTGGTATCTATGGGAACGGGTAATTATTAGATAAAATATACGAGGTATCTTCAATTTCAAGCAAAAATCCAAATACACACAATGTATCACAAACCAACCGTTTCCGAGGTATTGACTTTTGAAAATATCACTTAAACAATTCGATTTAATTAATTTCGACGTGTCCGGTTTCATTTAGCGATGCCATTCTGCAGAATCTGTGAATACTTAATAATATTTAACATTAATTCTCATGTTAGTATTTATAGATGTATAAAATGAGGTATATCATTTACAAAAAGAAAGGTCTAGAAATTACAAATTTTTTGTTTAACATTTCAAAATCAAAACTGCCTAATTCGGAAATGGTTGAATTTAGGTACATTATGTGTATAAAGAATATTGCTTAAAATTGAAGGAAGAATTTAAATATCCAACTATATATAGGGGGTTGCATTTAAAAAAATTAATTTTGATGTGCCACAACTTTATGGGCGACCCTGTATACTTAAATTTACTATTAGCTTATAGACATTTAAAAACCCTAAAATTTTTGTATATAACTGTTTATGATACCTTGTATATTTTACCAAATAATAAGTAGAAAAAAATAACCGAGATCCAATGGGGAGCTCGAAATATAACATTAAAATACACCCTGTATGTCATAAACAAAGCAGAGTATGACAATTGCGATCGTTAAGTGAAGGGGATCGTTAAGTTTCTCGAAAAAATAGCTTACATTGGCAAAAACTGAAATATGTTATCTTCAAAAAAAGGGAGATATACTATAAGGACAGCAAAATGGACCACACTGTATAAATCTCTCGATATTGATATTTTTTTAGATATTGTCTGTCTTTAAGAAAATGTATTACTTTAACACTTTTAAGACGTTTAAGAATGTTGGATTTAGATATAGAGACATTCTTATACAGAATTGTCATTATTTTTGACGGTTAATAAGATAAAAATTACAAAAATGGTGGTTTCCGTATAAACTTATCAACATTTTTGTTTGCTGGATGTATCTTTTAACATATTAGTATCCTGTATAATATTTAACTAATTACTTTAAAGTAAAACTTTTCCTTAAACACAGCCAATAAAGATTTATAAAAAAATAAGCATTGCGGAAAAATTTATAATCTACTAATGCGCTGCAAATGTATAGAACATAATACCGTGTGCATCGAAAAAAAACGGCTTCCAGTTGGCTTGGAAATGAAGTTCGATGACATTCCCCATATAATTTTACATTTAAAATGACAGCGATCTTCATTTCATAGCCATCGCTGACGCCGTTTTTTCGATCATATTGTATAATAAATATGTCTAGAATATGAGCCATTTCCGATACAACTACAAAATAACAAAATTTATTAACTTCGAGAATTAATTTGCGGTTTCCTTTTTCAACTTTCCTAAGTAGATTTTCTTTAAACAATAACATTTTCATTTACAAAGAGTTCAATTTAAAAGCGCTATGCAATAAAAGAAGTAAATCTTTTCACCAGCTTCAAACGATATCGTAACACAATTTCGTGAAATACTGTAGTGAAGTTTTTAATTTAAAAACCAGCTTTCATTTTTCCTATTTTATTTGGCATTAAGTGGTAAAAAGAAGATTGAGTTATTTTAGATAATTAATAATAAAAATATTGTCTAAAGGATTATTAATATAATTAATACCTTAATAATTATTTAAGGTTTACAAAAATTATTTTTGTTATTGCACAGTATAATAAATTTGTTCATAATATACATATTTACTTGAATTGTATCTCAATTAAACTTATAAGAAACTTCTTGTAATCTGTCTCAAGCTAAAAATATAAACATCAGTTTATATTGGGAAGATATGATATTGTAATATATAAGTGATAAAACGATTACAAAAGCCGATAATTCCTTTTATCATATATTAAAATCCAAGGAATATAGTAAACTACCCTTATACTGTAGTTATTGTCAGTAAATGTTATTTTTAACATAGAGTGTAAACCTATTTAAAAATCAGTAAAACTAACGCCATAATGTATATTACCACACCAACTAATAAAGGCTTCCAATATTTAGTACACTAGAACGAGCTTAGAGGGCTTCTAAGTTATATATAATACAAGAAAAACATTTTGATACTATGTAATCCTAGTTTTTCGTACTAAATTTACACATTTCGTTTGCATTTTTTCAAGCTGAAACGTAATGGAAATATACACGAAACGTTTGCGGACTTTTTATGTTTCTCAATAATTTAAAACTGTAAAAAAATTAAAAAAAAAACTAATAATACAAAGTCTCACCTGTAAATCTTGTTTTGCTGCTTCCGCTCCGGCACGTGTGTTGAATGTGACGAATCCTACAGGCTGAAACAAATAAATATTATAAATAATGCATTGCTAACGAGATATATAGCAGAATAGACAGATTATATTATTAGCAAGTTGTTAAATATAGGACGAATGACCAATAAATCGTGTAGGGCATCGAACAAATCACAAAGCCTAATAACTTAGAGACTGATACCGATAATTTTGGTGACTGTTACAGTTACAGAACAGTTAACAGGAACAGTTTCGCCTTCCTCTGTCTTGGTGAATTTTTCCACAATTCGTCTATTTATTGGCCACCCACTAATCTGTGACCATTTGAATGAATGCAATTATTGCTGTCCTCCATTCGCGAGTTTCAAGTTCCAGGGCTTTATGCCCTGGGCTACTCAGAACGGTTCTGAAAGGAGCTGTGCGCGATAGCCTGGTGCCTTCATATGGCGCGGAAAAGTTCTGAACTTTATGACTCAATTGAATGGAGTGAGAGTATCGTATTCTTGAACAGTTCAGAGCTGCTTGACTGCGTGAATGGAGGACAGCAAATGTAGCATAGTACAAGGGTTTTGGACTGATGAATGACATTGATCAGCCCTGTTTAATCAGTTAATCTGCCTTTTCGTTGCTCGTGCCCCAGTATTCAGTCTAACGTAACGTTGCTACGTTCTACTAATGTATTTAGGTAGATTACGCGAATAATATTTACTAGTTTTGAAATACTGCTATGAAATGATTCTTTAGCCCTGCATGATTATAATATAATATCATAAAAAAAAATCTCACAACGCATTTTTTCCATTACAAAAAATTGTGAGATCTCATGTAATATATGAAAGTATACCGGGTGCGTCTCAAAAGTGGCTCACCCCCTATAACCCTTTTATTAGACCATACCAATAGGTATGGTAGGCTATTATTAGGATCGGCAAGTAGAGGTAGAAGGGGGTTTCACCATCAGTGGAGCAGTGGAGCAAGGAGCCGGAAGTGACGTCATCAGCTAGGAACAGTTAAAATAGGCTAATAAACAAGAATAAACAGGTTTAAACAAGAAACAACAGCTTTTCAACTGCTTTGAACGGCTTTTTACCTTAAAACAACAGACCTGATCATTTTTTGTTCAAACCCGTTTATTTCGGTTTTAAAGCGATTCAAAGCGAGTAGAGGTAGAAGGGGGTTTCACCATCAGTGGAGCAGTGGAGCAAGGAGCCGGAAGTGACGTCATCAGCTAGGAACAGTTAAAATAGGCTAATAAACAAGAATAAACAGGTTTGAACCGCTTTGAATCGCTTTAAAACCGAAATAAACGGGTTTGAACAAAAAATGATCAGGTCTGTTGTTTTAAGGTAAAAAGCCGTTCAAAGCAGTTGAAAAGCTGTTGTTTCTTGTTTAAACCTGTTTATTCTTGTTTATTAGCCTATTTTAACTGTTCCTAGCTGATGACGTCACTTCCGGCTCCTTGCTCCACTGCTCCACTGATGGTGAAACCCCCTTCTACCTCTACTAAAGCGGTTCAAACCTGTTTATTCTTGTTTATTAGCCTATTTTAACTGTTCCTAGCTGATGACGTCACTTCCGGCTCCTTGCTCCACTGCTCCACTGATGGTGAAACCCCCTTCTACCTCTACTTCGGCAAAAAAAAGTTTTTTTAATATCACTCAAAATTAGTTATTTGGGTCATAAATGACCTAAATACAAAATATTTTCATGGTGTCTGTCTGTTTGTCTGTCCGTCTGCCGTGTGTAACACGATAACTCCAAAACCGCTGAACCGATTTTAACCAAATTTGGCACAAAAATACTGTGGCACCCGAGAATCTGGCCATTAGTTTTTAGTGGGGGTGGGGGGTTGGTAAGGGGGTATGGGAGGGGGTTAAAAATTTTAAAAAATCGTAACTCCAAAATTACAGTAGCTAGCGAAACGTGGTTTTCAAATTAAGTAACAAAATAATAACAAATTTTGTTAATTAATAATAATTCATTAACAAAATTTGTAATAATATCAAAATCAGTCAAAGTCGCAGTTTTCGAGATATTAACATATTTTAGTATGGGCGGCTATACGTGTCTCCCGGCGCCAATTTTTTTTTCAGATAAAAAAATGAGATTTGGTATGTTAGTATATGACATAAATTAGATTGACGTATTCATTTGTTTTTTATCACTTCCTGTTTCATCGGAAATGACTACAAGTTTTGATTTTTAAATGGCACCCTCGATTTTTTTACTTTATTCCATATAAAATGACACTCTGAGTAGAATGACATATCATATGTCAACTTATGAATTTTTCTCATATGGTTTATTTGAAATTGTAACATGTGGTTCATAACGACAATCTGACTCGAAATACCAAATGTGTGGTACCAAATTATTCGTAAAAAAATGCTTTTTCCAAATATAGTAATGAACCATCCTCGTTCCATTTGAAAATATTGAGATATGATTAAAAATACTATTTGGGCATCTTTTAATACCCAAATACAAGACACGAAATACAAAGACAAGACACGAAAAACATTAGACAATCAAATCTATTTTTCCAAGGCTCCTTGATTAAAAATTAGTGTTTCTGACACAGCCATCGCACTAGTACTAGATTGAAATTTAAAATACAATCTTTTTAAAGCTAAAATGTCAAAAGTTGACATATGATATGTCATTCTATTCAGATGTCATTTAAAAATCAAAAGTTGTAGTCATTTCCGTTGAAACAGGAAGTGACCAAAAACAATTGATCCTAATTTATGTCATATACTAATATACCAAATATTGTTTTTTTATCTGAAAAAAATAAAAAAGTTATTGGGATGAGCCACTTTTGAGATGCACCCGGTATGTAAAACCACCAACCCTTTAATTAAAGTGCTCGAATATATGCAATAAATATTATTGTATTTCTGGTATTCTGAGTTTTGAAAGCCGGAGTAGAATTTCTTTTATTCGATTTATGGATTCTTCTATATAAAATTTTCAATTCACTATACAAACCTTATTGCAAACTGACTAAATATAAATGAAAATCGCCAGCGGAGAGAAAATCAATCGCCAGCACAGCAAATAAAACACGACTTTAAATATAGAAAGCCCCAAAAAAATACAGAAAAAAGTAACCAAACAGGGTCGGATTGGAAAACACTTCATATTTTTATGCAATATGTTTGCTAACTGTCTTGTTAATTTTAGATATCTACGTATATAAATAACAATCACATGCCGTAAGTTGGTAGGTATATTACTTCAGAACAGGCATTTTTATTTTAAAGTGTTTGCAATTGTTTCTTAGTTGTTATATGTGATCCCAAATGCAGTACTTCAAAACGAATTGATGGTGTAGTAGTAAAATTTTATTTAGGTAAGCTAATGTTAAATTAATGTGAAATGTTTTCGCTAAAGCTCAACTTTTTTTTGAGCCACCCTATATACATCGTCATACATACTTAAGATTTGCACTTAAACAAAATTCCCAAGTTTTTTATTCTAGGAGCTACAGATTCTCGACGCACTATTGCCGGACCCTGTATATTTGAAATCTAGACCGTTGCACCATTGAAGACATAATCCGACCCTGCCATCGCATGTAAAAAAAGCAAAATAAAATTTATTCATATAAGGGAGCTGAAGGGTCCGCATCTCAACCGAGCCCCGACTAGAGATGTCAGATTTTCCTGCAGCGTGAATTTTTATGAGGCGAAAAATTTGGCAGTCGGGCGTAACGTAATTGTGGTGATGGGCGGTTTTAAATAAGACGTTAGATGCCAACACCAGAATTTCTTATCAAGCGTATGAAGTTCTGAAAATACTATGGTGCCGTAACATTGGTAAGAGATACCGTATGTCTTATACCGTATTAAGATACCGTATAAAAAAATGTCAAGTTGGTATATATGATACCGTATAAAAAAATGTCAATTGTCATTCGCCATATAATTTAAAGATGAATTTCCATCAAAGAGACTCGATGAAGATAAGGTCAGACATAGCCTGCTCTTACTGCGCAGTTTTTATGATGTGCCTGCTGAAGTTTCGTGTCGCGTGCACGCACAAGCCAAAAGTAGTATGCTGTAAATTGTTTTTATACAGGAGCTACCTAAAACCCCTTTTAGTTAGGGCATCATAGTTGGGCCCATTGTTGTCTATTTTTGGCTATGCGGGCTCAAGTTATCCCTGCTAATTTCTTAACATCATCGTCAGATCTCAGGTTTAGTCTTCTTCTAGGTCTCTTAATTCCTTGTGGATACCATGCTGTAATTTTTGTTGTCCATCTGTTGTCCGTCCTTCTTGCCAGGTGTCCCGCCCATTGCCCCTTTAGGAATTTGATTCTGTGGATGATATCTATTACCTAGGTCTTTTGTCGCATCCGCTCTATTCTTATTCGCCTTTCTTGGTTATTCCCAGCATATTTTGTTCCATTGAGAGTTGTGCGACCAGCAGTTTCCTTATAATGTTCGTTTTAAGTGTCCAGGTTTCGCATGCATAGGTCATGACTGATAGTACATATTGGTCGAATGTTTCCTTCTTTAGATAAAGTGTAGATGGTAATGTCTTGTAATAGGGGCAGTCTTTCTTCTTGACGTATATTTTCAGGAGCTTTATATAGGTGGCTGTAGAATTTTGTTACCAGGCTTATTATTTTATTTTCGACTGTTATTCTGATGTTGTTGTGTGTTAATGCAAATAGCTGCTTCTTTCCGATCATGAGGGATTTCTTAGCGTTCTTATAGTTTTCTCTTTGTTCGATTGCAGCTTGTACAAGTTTTTCGTTGTAGTTTTTGATGGCTTCTGCAATCCTCTTTCTTATTGTCTTACATTAATTCTGTGTATTCTAGCCATGGTGTATAATAACTACTGTTTTATTAGTATTTTTTACTGAAAATTCATCATAATAAAAAGAGTAAATAATTTTAGACTTTTACGGGTTAGTAAAATATTTTCATGCATAAACTCGCTTTGCGATATAATTAATATCTACACAAGTATATTAAAAACTGGTACTAATAGTAAATTAATACTATTTAATAAAATAATAAGTAGTTATTATTAAGTACCTCAATAAGTACCTCCTGACACGTTAAGCATTTTTGCCCGTTAGACAAATTTGTTTTATTAGTAAAATACAGCTGACAAATTGGTCTTCGTTCGATCAACGCAGTGGTGTTTACAAAAAATAAGTATGTTGTTTTGAAGATTTCCTTCTAGTGACAGAATTTTTTTTTGTAGAAATGAACCCGCCACAAAGGTATAGACATTATTTACTATTTAGTTTGATTAATTATTTTAATGCTTATGGATTGTTTCGCTTAAAATTATAAAAACATATAAAAGTAAGTTTTGTTCTACTAAAAATCTTACTTACCGATGCAGTTTTTCCATTTTTGCTTGTGACTTTTAATAATGATCCTTCATATCCCTGAAAAAAAAAATGGAAATTAGTAGTAAAGGATGTAGTATTATGCTATTTCTAAAATTGACTTTAAAACTAAGTTTTTATAATTTTTGAATTTTTGTAAACTAACCAAATGAGTCGTATTTTGAAGGAATCCGCTAATTCTTGCATAATAGTGGGTAACCAGCAGCTAGTTTACAAACTATTGGCTAATGTCATGCTTTTGTATTATTGGTTAACATTAACCTCAATTATTTCAGTTAGCTTATATAACAAACATTCGTAATTTTGGCTAATACAATAATTAGTTTTAGTCACCCAAAAAAGTAATATTCCTAGGAAGTGAAACCAAATAGACTCTCTGTACTTTTACTTGCAGTGTAAGTGGTAGGTAATGCGTTTCTTCTACCCCTTGTTTGTGCTTGCAAATGTATGATTATTGGCAAAGTATAGGTATGGTAATTATTTATTAGGTTAATTTACACTTATCTGATATTTTGCAGTTTTTTTTTAAACTACTTATACAGAGTTACGGGGGATACTACAGCGATGACTAGTTTTGCTATTGCAGATTAAATTGTTTGTAGGTGAATGGTTGTAAGGAAGAGAGAAGTTGATGGTTACCAAATTCAACAAGTTGTTTTATTAATAAAAATTATAAATCAAAATGAAATTTATCATATTACTATAACCCGAAATAGATTTTGTAAGTTATATGGTAAGCATCTAAATAAGGAGCTATTTAGTAAACAGATATAAAATCTTCATTTGAACCACATTTTGTATAGTTTACAATTCAACTGGTTAGTATGTAAATAGTTTACATACTAACCAGTAGATTGTAAACTAGCTGCTGTTTCTCCGGTATTTTGCAACTATCAGCGCAGAAAAATAACAACGCATTTAGTTAGTTTGGTTTGGCAAAATTGCTGGTTAGTTTTTCAATAATTAATGAAATATCCGTTATAAAAGTTCGATATAACTATTACTTGACGTCATTTGTAAAAGAGAAATCAATACATTTCAACATTTACAATAAAAAGTACAAAATGCATTCGGAAGTACAAGAAGAAGATATGCGCCATAAATAAGATTGAACGAAAAATAAAATTGTTCATTAGGGATGGTTGTAACCTTTTCCAACAGGTAGAGCATTAGAAACTAATTGGTAGAAGTTGATTTATTTATAATAACTGCGATTAATATTATGCATATTATTACATCGTACACTGAGGTTTCAAATTCACAATAAAAAAGTTAAAAAAAATTTCTTTAAGTTCCTGACCTGGATATTTTTTATTTGAATATTTCAATTGGCTCGATCTTCCTTATTCCATGTTAATTAGCGCTGATCAATATTGTTGCGATGAATATAATCAGATTAAATAATTTAAAAAACCCGTGTCGGACTTAAAATTATTTTAAATAATAATTAAATAGTTTTGTTATTGTTAAGTTACCCAGAACAAAAAAAAAGTATCAAGTGTGGCATATCATTGTACTAAGGAGACCGAGTTCTTCCAAAACTTCAAATAAAAAATGCAAATCTGTATTTAAAAAAAATAAGTTGACCTCTGTATCTCAAAAATTGTCAGCTGATTTGAAAATCTAAAAATACTATCATATGCCCTAATAAAGTGGCTATGAGAATGTGCTATTAGTTTTTTGATTTTCTAAAAAGTAACGACAGGAAAAAATAAAATTTATTTTCAAAAAAATCCGTTTTTTCCAAAAAACTGAGCAATCCTTGAAATTTTTAAAACTTTTTTGATGTCATCTTGGTGAACATCCTAAGGAGCAACTTTGTCCCATCGTTTTTTAAATATCATTTTTGAATTTAACCATCTTCGTATCTATTACGGTTTCCGAGATACCAATGCTCGTACCTCGAATTTGTAGCAATCTGTATAATGGTATAAGTATATTATACTATTCTAGTGGGCCAATTTTGATTATCTCTAAGCAATTTGTAGCTAAATTAGTTTACTTTACTTTTTAGCCTCTTTTTAAATTAAAAATTTGAGTTCCCATATCTGTCTGTTATACGAGAGAAACAAAATCTTATTATTTTAGCGAAAGTTTGAAATACCCTGTGGAATAGCTTAATAAAGCAAAGAATTTAAAAATACAGTGTAATGTGGCGTGACGACAATAGTCACCAAAACCATCTCGTTATATTAAAAAATTACATCAAAAAGTAATAATAATTAAAAAAATTGCTAATTGATCGCTATCAGTTCATTTCGCTCTTAAAAATTAACCAAAGCATGTATTGACATGAATCATAAAACAAAATGCTCAGGAGTCATGGTTCTGACCATAAAATTATATTTTGGGAAAATTTACAGACGAAATTATAGCACAGGGCGTTTTAAAGTTAAGGTAAAAAACAACCCCTGTATAATATGCCAAATCAAAATAAAACACTAAATCACCACAATACACCAAAACACTTTTACTTTTACACTGGATGCGCGTTCCGCTAACCATGTTAGCATCATCAGCAGATGATTATAAACTAACGCTAATCGTTAGTTAACTAATCGTTAGTTTATAACCATCTGCTGATGATGCTAACATGGTTAGCGAAACGCGCGTCCAGTATAAAAGTAAAAGTGTTTTGGTGTATTGTGATGATTTAGTGTTTTATTTTGATTTGGCATATTATACAGGGGTTGTTTTTTACCTTAACTTTAAAACGCCCTGTGCAATAATTTTGTCTGTAAATTTTCCCAAAATATAATTTTATGGTCAGAACCATGACCCCTGAGCATTTTGTTTTATGATTCATGTCAATACATGCTTTGGTTAATTTTTAATAGCGAAATGAACTGATAGCGATCAATTAGCAATTTTTTTAATTATTATTACTTTTTGATGTAATTTTTTAATATAACGAGATGGTTTTGGTGTTAGTTTATAATCATCTGCTGATGATGCTAACATGGTTAGCGGAACGCGCATCCAGTGTAAAAGTAAAAGTGTTTTGGTGTATTGTGGTGATTTAGTGTTTTATTTTGCTGTGTAATACCAAAGGTTGCAACCCCCAACTGTAATATGCCAAATGCTAAAGTTTATAAAAAGTTGAGTTTACGAATTAAAGTTGATATAAGTATATACAGCTTGCTAAAAAATTTGTGAAAAAGGAAAGAATTTAAAAATTACTTTATCGTGAACCTGCATCTTTTCTCAGTAGTGTGTTTTATGATTCATCTTAATAGCTTTTTTCTGTTGGAGATATCGGCTTTTGAAGAAGACTATAATAATTAATAATGATTTTAGCAATAAAGATAACCTTTGCTTTTGGTCCTTATTAACACACATATGAAATAATGTTTATTGCTTTTATAATTTCACTATTATTAAAAATCATATTATTACTTTAATTATTGTTTGTTAACAGTTAGGTAGCAGAGATGTTTTAAGTTCAGGAGTTGTATCGGCTATCATTGCTTTAATAGAACATGGTAGAGATCAACGTCTGATGGACTTAAAACGATCTTTGATAGAGGAACTGCTTACAAACAATAATTATATGATTTTTTAATGACAGTGAGATTGAAAAATAATAAACAATATTTCATTGCTGAGGACCAAAAGTAAAGACATGCTTTTAATGCTAAAATTGCTGTAAACTGCTGTGTTTGAAACTTTTGCTAGATTAAGAACACTTTGTTATCCCTCGTATAATGGACAGATGGTGAATTCCCGGTTCTTTTGAGGCATCAAAGAACCGGGATTCGAAATTATTAATTTCCGCTTCTTTCGGGACTCGGTAATAATAATTAAAAAAATATTTTTTGTTACGTGCGAAAGACTTTTGATACTTTCTAGCGGTCGAAATCAAACTCCTCTAAATAAGTAGTAATACTATCTCTTACTGATCTTACTTCTGAAGTTATTTTGAAGTTTCTATAATGTTCATTAGCAATTATTGAAGTTTAAATATGTTATTTTATTATTTAGTATAATATTGCTAAATGTATTATTTTTTGTGTTGTTTTTATAAGCATTTGCATCTTTATTTGGAAATGTTAACTTTATTTTATTTTTCAAATTTAGTTAAGCTGGTTTCGAGGTTGGTTGATGTTGTTTGATGTAATGTTTAAGCTACCTATGTGTTTTCGTTTTTGTTTTCGCTTGTGTTCATGTTTACTCTTAATAATTTCATATTATTTTCATTTGAAACTCAATTTTTTATCGGTTTGACTTTTGCTTGCTTGCTAATTGAACGAATTCACAATCATTGAACGAACATATTTTAGTACGTTTCCGGAAACTCTAATTAATACTGCCACTTAGGGTTCAGATCTTTTTGGCCATCACAAAACCCCGGGGCCCGGTTTTGGAACAATAATTAAAAAATTATTTTTTTGTTACGTGAGTAAGTTCTTTGATACTTTCTAACGGTCAAAATCAAACTCTTCTAAATAAGTAATGGCTATTTCTTATTAGTCTTGCTTAATTATATATTATTATTAATATATTATTTATTATGTTATGTTTTAATAGATATTTGCATTTTTAATTCAATATTTTAGGGCTTTTGTCTCAAATTCAGTTAAGTTGGTTTATGTTGTTTGATGTGAAATATAAATTACCTATATTTTTTTCTTTACTTGTGTTCATGTTAATTTTTTCTGATGACTGCGCAGTGCGCTCTAGTTGCAAACACGTTACAACAATTACAAGAAATGTTGAACACATATACCTGGGCATACGAGGCTTTGGGCCTTAAGCTAAACATCGACAAAACCAAAATCATGTGCACTCCCTCAGAAGATCATAACCATGCTATAAAAATCGGAGAAGAACTATTGGAATATGTAGCGGAATTTAATTACCTCGGCAGTCTGATTTCGGAAAAGGCCAATATCGACTCTGAAATTCAGCACAGGATTAGCAGCGCATCAAGAGCATTCTGGAAATTAAAAGACGGGGTTTCCTACAATCATGACTTGAGTACAAAAACAAAACTTGCAGTGTACCGAGCAATTATAATCCCACCATGTTATATGGGAGCGAAACCTGGGTGCCGCATGCCGTACCGCCGACACATGAACGCATTAAACAAGTTGCAACAGAGACACCTTAGACAACTCTTAAGAATTCGGTGGTTCAATCATGTCTCAAACGTATCGGTCCTTGAAAAAGCTAACTGCGAGAGTATTGAAGTCATGGTTACATAAATCCCGTTTAAGATGGGCTGGTCACGTATGCAGAATGCAAGAAAACCGCCTGCCAAAATCTCTGCTATACGGTGAGGTTGTAGACGGTAAGAGGAGGCCGGGTGGACAACTGAAAAGGTACAAGGATATTTTCCACGAAAACTTAAAGGGGATTAACATGCAGAATCATTAGGTAGAAGCAGGTCACAACAGAACTCAATGGAGAAGAATTGTAAACTCAGTTAACAGCGACAACCAAAATGTAAAGAGGCAACAGAACAATGAGATTTTTGAATGTCCGGAGTGCGGTAGGCAAATAACATCACGTATCGGGCTTTTCAGTCACAGAAAAGCCCATGAAAGAAAACGCCTTGCGTGACCATCTTTTGATGCGTGTCGAATACTCGTCAGCGAGTAATGGCAGTATGTATGTATGTATGTATGTTAATTTTTTCATAACTAATTACTTATTAATAATTTGATATTATTTTCATTAAAAATCTCAATTTTTTATCAATTTTACTTTGAAAAACCATCCCTTGCTTTCTGATTGATGAACTGCACCACCACTGAACAAAAATTAGTCAGTCACGAAAGTACCGAAAAAACCGGGAAATCCCGGTTCCTAAGAGAGGCGGTACCGAAATTCCCGGTGCCGAAAAACAGCTCCGGTTCCGGAAACCCTACTGTGCAGTATAGTCCTATTTTAGCAATGAAATTATTAGAAAATGTTTTTTATCAAACAGTCTACTTTTGAAATAGAATCACTATCATATTCAACGTACAAGATTAGAGTAAAAGTCTTGAATAGGAAACCTGATATGGAGCTTTCTCGGAACACTAGGCCTCCCAGTACATTTCCAACTTCTGATGACAAATGGTCTAAATTTAGAACAAATCTGGTTAGTGTAGCTAATATTCGAGGTATAACCGCCTTATTTCTCCGCCATCCCTCTAATTTATAATTGTAATCCTACCCTCCTTAAATAAATATTTACTTGGGTTTATGGAGAACGCCGAATTTACCGGGCTTAGTATCGTTGGCGCGTACCAAGTAGTGTAATGGAAGTGACGGGGAGGGAAGGGGGTATTATCGGTGGAGACGATCCAGAAGTTCCGGAATAAGGGGAGGTGGGGGTGATTATATCGATTAGAGTCTACGACGGTTCAAGTAACTAATGATTATCCCCCGACCGCAGTAAGACGCCATGTTCAATTTCGGTTCAGCATTCTATTAGCGATTTTACATACTAAGATGGCTTTCGGATTGATTTAATGTTACAAAATATCTACCATATCGGAAATTTTGTTCCATAATTTTTTGAGATAGTCTTTTAATTATAATATTCTTGTAACCG